>NC_056744.1:729228638-729291138 GCF_019279795.1 Protopterus annectens
GAACAAAGGCATGTGGCCGTTATCTGTAATGCTGTTAGCGATTACAACAATAAAAGTTCCATTCTTTCTACATCAATGCTGCTAGGAATGGGTTTTAACAGTAGATATAGTTGAATTACCACCAGGTGCCATTTTCTTCTTTCCTTTCCTCCTCCTCCGGTTGAATATAACTTCTGTACTCATTTCAGCTGTACTATCAATAAAATTGGAAATATTATACAGTGACATAAAGTCCAGAACAGCTTTAATTACAAATCTAAACTTAAACAGAAGCAACCGATGTACATAGCTTCAAAGCTGGGAGCAGCTTCCCAAATGCAGCTTTGAACAGCAGCTGAGCTAAACTGACTTAAGGATCAGCTATCAGAATTAATGTACTTCATAGCAAAATTCTTATCATAATGTACATGAGCTACATTCCCATTTAAGTTAACCTTTTAAATTAGGCATGAAATTACAGACATCTTGATTCTATTTTGTAAATTCACCTGGTTCAGAATTAATTTGAATGTTGTAAAAATAGATTGGAGCTCTCCTGTCAGCAGATAATCCCAGGGACTCGAACCTTTAATAAGAAAGGTTGTCTTATTCTGTTGAGTAAAGCTATACAGTAAATTAAAGATCATACTAAGGATGTTAAGATTTTTTTGCATGTGTTTGTATGTATGGATTTACTATCACATACTTGAATACATTGCGTTTGAGTGTGATGATGTCCAAACAAAATGTCTGGAAATCAGAACACCGAACACAGTAAATGCCGAACTGAGCATTTCAGTAAAGTCGAATATGTCGACTTTGCTGAAATGCTCACAACTGCTCAACATTGTAAAACACTTTTTGTAGGGGGACAAGCCCTCCCTGCACCCCCACACACCCCTACGTATATATACAAACTCTGAGTCACACTACATTGAGGGAATGGGTATATTTCCCGCTCCCCACTATAGTGCGATCGGCACTACATTGTCGAACCTTGCTATAGTGAATGTTACGCTATTGTAAAGTTCGACAATGTAGTAATCGCAATTATGGCTCTGCAAACTGAGTTTTGCACATATGTTGATCGCACAAAGTGCGATTGACTGTGTGATAGTAAACCGTATGTATGTATGCAGATTATATTTTTGGTTGCGGGTACATTCCCAAAATTAAGTAAGTACTGGGTCAGTAAGGAAGTGGGTTATGATGACTCGTTTGGGGAGGAGAATGAAATAATACAATGCCACATCTTACTATCTGTGATATAGCAGGCATGACATCTGAAAACATCATAAAAGTGAAGATGACTTTTTCATCTTTTTTTTTTTTTTTTTTTTTTTACTTTCTCTTCCCATGTGCTGTATGTTCATGAATGTTGCCTTACTGACTCAAGGCCCTCTGATAACAGGAATTGTTTGTAAGACGAATAAATGAAGACATACAGGCATTCAAACTTTTTTCCCCACAGGAGTTCCTTGATTTACCATGCAGATTAATAACAGTAGGAAAATCTCATGGATATTTTAGTTCTTTGAAGTATGACATACTTTTCTCTCCCCTCTTATTATTCCCAGTACAAAACTTTATGCTACTTATCACCTTCCTTTCAGTAGACTGCGTTGAGAAGTGGTGATGACTTAAAATTGCTATCCTGCCTACCATGGGATTTTTCCATTGTTTGCTATGAGGAGCTATTGTACAGTGATATGTTTCCATGCACATGTGCATAATCACCCTGTCACCTATTATGTCTTTGTCTTGATGTCTCCGGCTGAACTGTTTTATGGCCTCAGCCTAGTGGCAGTCATGGAAAGCCTGTGTTCTCCATGTCAAAGTTGGAAAGTTTCCTCTGTCCAGGAAGGTCAACTGTTATTTTTTTTTTCTTTTCTAAATGCCCAAATGACCTGGCTACATTCCCAAACATGAGTTGCCAGCATAACATACTAAACAAACCCTGTGATCTTTTTGTCATCTCTCTGTTATCAGTTGCAAAGAAAGAAGTGATGAAGATTATTGAAATACCTGTAGCAGATAGAACTGGGTGTAAATATTACCATGGTTTCCAAGGCACCAGATGGTCTTCAAGACTTGAATGCATTTAAAGCTCCATACCTGGAGTACACACTTGTCAGGCAGTCACCACCCCACCCCCACTGGTTGGTTTGGCTTATTCAGGTCAGGAATAATTTCTGTGAAAGTTGTAATTGTCTATATTTACTTTGTGCCTCATCCAGCACTGCAGACCTCTGTAAGATCAAGTGCACCCTTTTCCATATACTGTTTCATATCTAGAGTAAATCCTTATTTTTGCCAAACCAATTATAGCTGAAATTTTGGTTATGGTACATATTTTGGTCACTGTAGCTTTATGTAGTCATTCTGCTTATGGTTGCACTTGTTTCTATGCGATTCTGATAGCTTATATTTTCTTTATTGCAAAAGTTAGAGTAAGAAAAGGTATGAAAGTTGACAAATCATTATCATATGTACCTACAATGTGCTGTTCATTTTACAGTAGAAAAATTTAAATGACATGTTGCAAAATTATAGTTTAAACCTGGGTTATATGCCATTAAATTGTACTGTTCTATGTGGCACAATGCAGCATTACAACACTTCATTACGATGGTACTGCTTAATGCTGTTTTAGTACACGAGTATTATGTTAGGTATGCTTTTTAAAACTTTGATACTCAGCTTTTACTATTGACAGGGTGTGCCTAATTTAAACATATTAGATTCACAGATAACATTTATCTTGTGTATTGCCAAGATCCAGTAGAAGTCATGGTCTCGGAAGAAGCTGTGATGCAATACGAGTTATAAATACATAGCCGCTTTATAGGAAAGAATTTCATCCCCTCATTTCTTAGCAGTTATAGCTTGTCACTCTATTCCTTTCTCGGAACTCATCCAGTTTGTGCTTAAAGCACCAAGCTAGAATTAAGTGTCCTCCTTGGATAGTTTGCACCATTTTATAATGCGCTTCTTATTATTCCTTAATCCCGCCATTTTTTTTTCCATCTTCAGGATGCAGCTTGCGTTATTTTTTTTATTTTTTTTTTTTGGTCAGTAGATGTTGCCTACATGAATGTACCAGGGAAGAAAAAGAAAACAAATTGTATGCATTTGTTTCTGCTTCGAGTCAACAGCCTGAACTAAGATGTTACATGTTTACATACCCAGTTTAAATAAAAAAAAAAAAACCTCATGTGGCTCTTAGAGCATATATCGGCCTTTCAGATAGGACTCAAGTCTTCACCAGTTTTGCTTTTAAGCTTCAGCTCTCAAGAAAGCTCCTTCTCTGTTTGAAAGATTTTGAGTTTTGAAAGTATATTCTCACAACTGAATCTACTTTTTATGCATTTTATTACTCTGAAATGATAATGTATCAAATCTCTTGAAGTATATTGCACACATTGGTTTACAATCCATTCTGGGTCTAATGGCTTGGGGCTTTCAGCCTTCTAAATTGGTAATTTTTAGCATTTCATATTGTAATATGATGGCACACTAGCAGTCTTTTACTAACTTGTATTAATATTGTTTTGCCCTTTCTGCTGCTAACTGTTCTACTAATTTTCTTTAGAACCCACATTTATAGACTGCATTTAGCTAGTATTTGCTATTTATATGTCTGGTCTCTAGTCCCTGTGTGTCAGTTCCTGTGAATCGCTAAGTGGTACCTATTCTTGATTTGCAGAATGTTTGTAATCTGTCTTGTTAGTTTTCACCAACATATGGCATTTGGATATCAAAATAGTGTGTTCATGACAGTGCAAGAAATGGGATGAAACACTGCTCACTGGGTTATTCACCCAAACATAACCCAAACAACTATGCATACTAGATGAAAAACACAACCAATAACCAAAACAGAGAAATAATTTTATTGGGTAAAACAGACTGTCCACCATGGTTTCCAGGGGCATCAGATGGTCTTCAAGACTTGAATGCATTTAAATGCCTTTTACACTTCCTTAATTAATATAAACTGTTGAGGTCACTTTTCCAAGTAGGAGCAGAGAAAAATACTCTTAAATGCTTTGTTGCTGGCTGCATTGTTTTGGCCAGTGCATACTTTTGACTGGGCTATATTTGGCAAGGTAGCTTACTCCCTAGCCCTTCAGCAACACTCCTTACATTTGTAAATGCTGTGTGACTGTCTAGTATTGTGCTCACTGCTTATTGTGCTTAATGGAATAACTTCTACAACTTAAGTGTGCATACCATCAAATCAAGTACTAATGACAGCTATATGAATGGAACTCTGCTTACTAGATAGGTTTCCTTTCTTTACTGGGATTGTCCAACTGAACTAAAGCCTTGTTAACTGAAAAGTTGTATAAAATTGAATATGGTACTGTAAGGAAGTTATACAGTCTAATCAATCCATCCATCCACAACCCCTTTTTCCCATTTTTGGCACATGGGTTTAAGGTGTCACTTCACCAGTGACAATATAGAGCCAAGGTTTACACTGCCATGTGGCTAGCCTTGCTGCGGTAGTTCTTCCACAGCACACACCTGCATGCACACCTGTGGTCAGTTTAAAGTGCCCAGTCCACAAACTACATATCTTTGAAACGTTGGAGGAAACTGGAGCACCTGGAAGAAACCCATGCAAACATGGGGAGGACATGCAGACCCCATGCAGAAGGCACCCTAAATGAGAATCGAACCAGGGGAACCTCATTTGCGAGGTGACAGTGCCATTCTCTGTGCCACTGCTCTGCCTCATATAAGTACAGTATTTACAAGCATTTATGTCACAGTACATTGCTGAAATGATACACTTTCCAAATTATCAGTGAAGTTATACATTGTGCAGTAAAATGTGTTTTCTGGTAGGGTATGGAATGGCAAAATGAGTTAAAACACAGCATTTTGCTGTAAAATGATTTCCTTGAGAACTGTGCTTTGAGTTTTGAACTGAATTTCAACAAAGGACAGCTGATGGTCAGCTGGGAGGCAGGAAAATGTGAGGAGAAAGAATTTTATGAAAGGAAAAAGGCATATTTTGTGTAACTATGGAAGAAGATGCTGCAAACATGGTCAGAAATGTGTTCACGACATGGAGTCAACAAGTGGAAATGGTAGTGTGTAGAGGAACAGTGACTAGACTTGAGTATACTTTACAGACGTTCCCCTGTGTTTTGTCCAAAAAAAAAAAACAGCTGAAGCTTTCACTTCATGGAAGAAATATTAAAAAGTAGCAGTTAGCATTGTCGCCTCACAGCAAGAGGTTCTCTGCTTCGATCCTTGGCTGGGGTGCCTTCTCTGTGGAGTCTGCATGTCCTCCCTGTGGTCGTGTGGGTTTCCTCCCACATCCCAAAGACCTTCTGTAGGTGGATTGGACACTCTAAATTAGCCCTAGGTGTGAGTGCGTGTGTGTGCGCCTTCCATAGAAGGTTAGGCGCCGGGCTGGGAACTCGACACCATAAAACTCCACTGCCAATCATGAGCGGACAGGTGATCCGCTCTGGCGACACCTAACTGGGAAAAGCTGAAAGAAGAAGAATTGTTGCACAACCACTGATTAAAAATATAAAAGCCAAAGAACTTTGAGTCACTGCCAGAGCACAAGTAGAAGCTGTGCTGGCAGTGACTCCTTATGAGAAATGCAGTCAGGACACTGCATATCGAGAAACATAAAACAAGGAATTTGAACTTGTCCACTTTGCAGTCATCCAATTGTAGGACAACCTTTTGCAGTTTGAGTCAGTTATCTGACAACACTGCTGCCCCGTACTGTGTTACACACAGTTTGTGCTGTTTCTTCTTCTAGACCTGTGCACTTGAAATATTAGAGGTTCATAGGTATATACAAGGCTAACGGCGGTGTTCCAAAGCCCAAATTACCACGGTAACAGCTATAAATATTATAGGTTCATAGGTATATACTAGGCTAAGGCAGTGTTCCAAAGACCAAATTACCACCGTAACAGCTATAAATAAATGCAGTCTGAGGGTCATGCTGCTCAACGCTAGAAGTCTATAGCTCAGGATGCACTCGTTCGAATCACTCCTCAAAATGGAGAACATCGACATTTGTGCTGTAACGGAGACCTGGTTTAAAGCAGCAGAAAGCACCCCTGTGCTACCAGGCTATAACTCATCCCACACCTTTCGGCCCCAGAACATGAATCAAAGCTCCAAAGGTGGTGGTGTCTCCATATTC
The DNA here is from genome assembly GCF_019279795.1 of Protopterus annectens. NCBI lineage: Eukaryota > Metazoa > Chordata > Ceratodontiformes > Protopteridae > Protopterus > Protopterus annectens. The sequence goes on from NC_056744.1 coordinate 729,234,802, forward strand.
ATAAACGATATGCACACCTCCAGACTAGCAGCCCAGCATAACACATCTGAGATACTCCAGGTACAACTAACATTGAGTAAGATGGAGATTCAGGTCGTAGTCCCCAACCATGTCCCTAGACTCTCACTCCACATTCCTAAGCACCCTGGAAACTATTAAGATCCAACCTGACACTCTCATACTAGGTGACTTTAACTACCCCTCCATCAACTGGGAAAGCTACTCATGCACCAGTGCACTGGCCCAACACTTCCTGGAATTCATCAGTTCCAATGCCCTGGACCAGCTCATTCTTACCCCCACTAGTGGAAGCAACATCCTTGACCTCGTTATTACTAACCTGGGCAACCGTTGCTTTACACCAATAGTCAATTTCTCCCTGGTTAGATCCGACCACAAACTAATCACCATGGAAATCTACATCTCACCCCCCGCAAAGGTATCCACCATGAAAAACTTTTCCAAAGCTGACTTTGGACTCCTAGAAACAGAGGTGGCTAACGTCGTGGCACCCATGCCAATGGAAACTAGATGCATGACTGCTGAATCATACAGCAATGCACTGTACAAACACATACATAACTGCATGGAACTAGCCATACCCAACAGAACCAAGATGCTCTCCTCCAAAAAAGCAAGCTAATCTGGTGGTCCCCTGCCATTAATAAACTCTACAACAGAAGGAAGAAACTGTTGCAGAAAAAGGTGAAGTCCCAAGACTGGGAAAATTCCCTTATTAGCCTCAACAAAAAGTTGAGATCCCCCATCAAAATCTCCAAAGCCAGCTATGAAGGCAGAATTGCGGCAGACACTAAAAACAACCACAAAGCCTTGTATAGTTATATCAAGAATCTGCATGGCAATACCCAGATTTGCTCTGAGTTACTGCACAATGGTACCTCCTATACTGAGCCAACAGATATTGCCAACATACTGGCCAACAGATTCAGTGCAAACTTTACCCCCCCAAAGGAATTATCTCAATACCAGAGGAATGCCAGGCACCCAGCATTACTGCAGCACAGGTTAAAGCTGCATTGTCCAAGGCCAAGAATACAGCTTCCATGGGACCCGACAATATCCATGGCTGTGTTCTACATGAATTTACAAAGTGAACTGGCACCACATCTGTGTGCCCTGTTCACTCACAGCCTCACCTCAGGCTTTTTCCCTACTGAATGGTGCACTGTTACAGTCATCCCTCTCCATAAAGGAGGAGCAACTACAGACCCTGGAAATTATCTCATTAGCCTGACGAGTCTGATGTATAAGATTATGGAGTGCATCATCATTGACCTAATTAACAAGGATATAGGGAATCTCCAAACTCTAGATCCCAGGCAATTTGGTTTTCTGAAAAGTAGATCATGCCTGCTCAACCTGGTCGACTTCTTTGAGTCAGTCACCAGAGCTTGTGGACGAAGGTAAAGGCATACAGCCTACCTCGATCTACTTCTCAGAAGTCCAGGCCAACACGGAGGGACTCTGGCTGACCAAGTTCGCAGACAACTGCAAGCTGGGAGCCATTATTAACTCCCCAAGTGATGCAGGCATCCTACAGGAAGGCCTCATTCAGACCAATGACTGGTGTCGAAACCATGGCATTAAGCTTAATGCCAAAAAAATGCGTTGTCATCCCCTTTGGGAAAAACTCAGTTCCCACTAATTACCACATCGATGGGAGCCCACTGAAAGCATTATAAGAGATCTGGGGACACAGGTTAACAGCAACCTCCCCTTCAACCACCACATTGCCACTTTGACCAGAAAGTCCTTCTATGTGACACATCTCATTACCAAGGGTTTTGCATCCAGGAAGAAAGTGGTCATCAGTTCTCTCTACTCTTCCCTCATTAGACCAATCGGAGTATAATGCCCCATTTGGCATGTACCTCACTAGACACCTGCAACAGCTGGAGTGGCCAATAAAGTACCTCAGGAAGAGGGTCCTAGGCCTTAAACATATGTCCTATATGGACAGACTCAAAAAACTCCAGCTATTCTCTGTCTCATAGAGACGATCTCTGCTTGACTTACAAAGCCATGTCTGACCCAGCTCTGTTAGAAATGCTGCATCTGAAGAAATCCCAATCCCTCCACACCACATGCTCCAGAGACCTCATTACCACAATCAACAGAACATGCTGGAGGGACAGGCTCATAACCCAAAGACTCTCCATGCTCTGGAATGCACTTCCCATACATGTCAAGCAGAGCACTTCACTGCCCGTCTTCAAGAGAAATCTTGATGAGTGGATAGGAAATAGAAAGATCACCCTGGGGAATCACTTCAGCGACTTTACTTGATAGAGGCACTGGGAACTAACGTCGGGTGGCACAATGCCAGGGCACTTCTATGGGCTAGACTTGTAAAGGCTCTAGGTCCATTAGCCTAGTACATACCTATGAACAACCAGAAGGACCTTCTTAAACCTAATCATGCATTCCAAATGTAACCAACAAGTTTGATGCCCTAGAAGTTATTTTTAAGGTTATGTAAGCTAGGGATGCGTGATCAAACCTATACAGATTGCATCTATCCATTAGAGAGACAGGTGACAGACTAGGAGGTGAATTTCCAATTTCCCATCCAGTGGTCCAGCTTATGCTCGAATAGGGTTAAGGAAGAACTCTGCTTCACATGTATGGGAAGCCTGTTCCAGAGAAGGGGTATTCTCTGAGACACTTACCTGTCCCTCCAACATGTCACATTTATGTTACAAGTAAGGTTTAATTCTCTGTATTAGGTAAGTCTGGTGTTATTTGTTTTGCAGATATGCAAGAGGTTCATCAGAGTGGAATCCAGGAAAGCTTTGCATGACAGACAGATATCACTCATTAACACTCTGTAGGAGACCGAGTATAGAGATAGAGCTTTGAAGCCATGTGCATAGGACATGTTAATGCCCTGTATTATTTTTGTGAAGAACCTTTGCGGATGTTCCAGTTGTTGCATGTGCCTGGTCAGGTACATACTGAAGGTGGCATTATACTCAATGATGGGTACAATGAAGGCTGAGTACAGTGGAACAATGACTTTCTTGGACCTCGATGCCTTACCTTTTTCTTACAAGTTGAGCAAAATAGAATGATTTCCTTACTACCTTACACACATGTTGGTCAAAAGCTAGTTTACTGTCTACATACATCCCCGTATCCCTGACTACTGGGTCTACTCTTAGGGGTGTGTTATCAATAAGGTAGTTTTCTGGGGTAGCCAACTTCCCAAAAGGTACTCTTATGCATTTCTTGGCATTGAGTTTTAAACCATGTGTATGACACCAGTTATTTTTCTGTATTAGGCTTCCTGGTGGCTGTTAGTTTTCTGAGGGAATTCTATGACTGCTCCCTGTTAGAAATAATCTGTAAATTTGGTCAGCCAGAGGCCCTTGATGTTGACCTTGTCTTCTGAAAAGTAGATGCCTAAAAGGAGAGGACCCAGCACTGAGCTCTGAGGAACTTTGCTAGAGACCAGCCTGTCTGTGGAGGTGAGCTCAAGCCAGCTGGCAATCTATTATGTAACACAGTGGGTTTATGCCTAATTTCGTGAGTGTGTTTATATTGCCTGAGTGGGATATTGTATCAAATGCTCCATTGTCCTTGCCTTGGTGACCTCCTTGAAGAAGTCTACAGATTGAGTAGGCATGATCTTCCCTTGACAAAATCATACTGGGTTAGATCCAGTGTCTGGAGATTTTTTCACTGTCATTAATTATTTACATAAGTTTATCCATGGTTTTGCCTATGAGACTAGTCAGACTAATGGGTCAGTTTTCCATTTGTGTGGCATGAAGCATGACTTGAGGCTATGGTTAAATAGTCAGTCCTGTGTTCCTGGTAGGTCTTGTGTCATGCTATTTAGGAGACATCCTGGGATTTTACTGGGGGCCCACTGATGTGGTGATCTTGGCCTGGGAGAGGGTGTTTAGGACCTGTTCCTTAGTGTGGCTTGAGGGAGTGATATGTTTCATGGTATTTCTTGAAGGTTGACAGGGAGATAAAACTGGAGCTGAATTTGTCAGCCAGTAGATTTGGTACATCATTCAACTCTGTGTAGGGGGTCCATTCACAATTAGCTCTGCACATTGTTGTGTTCAGCCTTTGAGGTTACAGACATAGCTAAAGAAAATCTTGTGGTTGTTCTTGGTCTGGAAGGCAAATTTTACTTCAAAGCTGGCTATTGTAGACCTTATTGGGCCTCTGGGTTGTTTATTTAGATTGATATGAGAATTTTTATCCTGTTGGGCATTGTATGTCTAGACTTTTGCTAGAACTTTCTTCCTTGTGTTGTAATGTTTGGATTCCACCAGGGTGTTTTTTTTTTTTTTAGTTTGTTCTGAGCTTATTTCTGGTAGGCACATCTCTATGCATTTTTAACATATTTGTCAACAATTCCTTATAGGCAGCTGTGTTCTAAGGGTTTGGGGAGGCTTGAAATGTTGTCACATTGTCATTTAATAATAGGAAGTTTGCCTTACAATAGTTTTTAAATGCTCTGGGGTTAGCTGGGGTCACAGGTTTTATTTTTATTTCAAAGATGACAGCTTTATGATCTAACCTTACCAGATAGGGCATTACACTGAGAAGGGGGGTTAGCAATGTCCTTCTTTATCACTGTTGCATTACTTTTTATAGAAGGGATATCCTGCCATATGTCCGGCCAGCATATCAATACCTTTATACTTTCTGTGATAACAGGAGATACTTTCAGCCATGTCAGATGAACTGGAGCAGTGGATGTATCGCTTGTGCCAGCACAGCTAGCTGGAATTTTATATTAATTATACCATTTGTATATCAAGCTGATTTGTACAGATGTTTGTGCTGAAAATGTATTTGTGAGTTTTGCTTGTGTTAATTGTGTTAGAATGTATGAACAGTGCACCCTGCTGAAATGAAGAGAAATGTACATGTATAATGGTATCTGAATTAAATGTATGTGTTTTAGTAGAGGATACTGGCACAGCAATGGTTAACCAGCTGGTTTATTTTAAGAAAAATAAGGGAAATGTAAATTAGCTGTTAAATCATTGAATGGCACCCCACAGTGCTGAGTAGGCCCAAAGATGGTAGGTCTAGGAGCAGCCATTATATGTTAGCTTTTGTAAAGAAGGGGGAAGTATTTTAACTGTTTCTGGCCCCTAGGCATTGAGCTAAAAGCTCTGTGTGTGTGTTGTGGCAGTCTGCTGCAGTACTGTCTCAAACTTCAAAGGAGATATTGTGGGAACCTAGAGTCAGGTGACCAGATGAGATCATTCTGCAAGTCATCTTGGATATTATATTTTACAGGGAGTAATCTCAGAATATAGAGTATTCTGTTTGGAAGCCTGACTAGAAAGACTGCCCAAATAAGTTACTAGGGAACAGTAAAATTCTCTTAGATTCAGTCAGGAATATAGTGAAGCTTAGTTTAGAGATTGTTTTTCTTTATTTGTACGAGTCTGTCCATCAATGTTTTCAATATTTTCTGTGATTTCAACTCTGTAGTTTACTGTGAATATATATTCAATATTTTCATGTTCTTGTATTATTTATGTTAAATATATTTAAATTTCCTTCATTGGAGGTTGGACGTCGAGCTGGCACCTCGGCACCTGTAAAAAATCTACTGCCAATCATTAGCGGACCGGAGTTCTGCTGTGGCGACCCCTAACCGGGAAAAGCCGAAAGAAGAACACCAACAACATTAAATATATTTAAAACTTTTTTGTGGCTGGTTCTTGTAGAGAGTAAGACACCACAGCTCACAGGACGGTGGGCCCACAAACGATCTCCAAACAGGGTAGAATAGCAAATAATAACACTTTAATAGAACATCCACAATCAGACTCCAATGAAAACAATATCTGTTAAGCGCTTTCACCCAGTCCAAATAAGAGGCTTCATCAGAACCATGAATATTGTGTTCCAACAGCTTAAATAGCAAGTATACATCATGTGACTGCTCCCTCCCACCAATAAAATACTTAAAATATATTTAAAATGTTGTACATACATAATACTTACATCATTAATACATAAATACTTTAATACATTCAATCATTAAACATTCTGTAAAAACCCAACAGCTGAAACTCATAAATACATTTAAAGAAAAAAACACTTTATAATCTAGCAGCCCTTAACTTCAAGATGCTGCTGATATTAACATTGTCATTGAGCCCTGGAAACTAGAGTTTAGCCCATGTTTAGACAAGTCAGCACCCAGAGCCCCTGTCCAGCAGGGACACAGGTGGAATCCCAGGAGTGTATTTTCTGTTTCCCATCCAGTTGTCCAGGTTGCACTTAAAAAAGGGATAATGAGGAATTCTGCTTGACATGGAGAGGGAGTCTATTTCACAGATGGGGGAGTCTCTGGGACACACATCTGTCCCGCCAACAAGTCCTATTGATATCACAGACCAAGTTGAGGTCATGCGTATGGGTTTCTCGAGTGGAGCTTGACTTCAGATATGCAGCAGTCCCATCAAGGCAGGGTCTGAGATTGCTTTGTATGCCAGACAGAGGTCACCTCTGAGGAGTCTGTATGAAACTGAGTAGAGGGGACTGGGCCTGTCTGTGTAGCGTAGGTGTTTGAGGCCCTGGATTCTCCTGGTGAGGAACCTCTGTGGTCTCTCCAGCTGCTGCATATGCTTTGCGAGGTACCTGCCGAAGGGGGCAATGTACACAATAATTGGCATTATAAAGGAAGAATACAGGGATTTTATGACCTCTTTGTCCCTGGATGAGATATTACTTTTGAGGTGGGCCATGTAGAAAGCTTTTCATATAATGGAAGCAACATGTTGGTCAAATGTCAGGTTGCTATCAACCTGGGTGCCCAAATCCCTCACTACTGACTGTGTACTTAGGATGTTGTTATTGATGTGATAATATGTGGGAACGTCACTCTCCCCAAAGGGGATGATGATGATGATGCATTTTTTGGCATTCAGCTTGAGGCCATGTTTCTGGCACCAGTCATTTGTTTGGGTGAGGACGTCCACATCACTTGGGGAATTGATGACAGTACCCAGGTTGCAGTCATCTGCAAACTTGGTCAGCCATAGCCCATTAGTTTGAGCCTGCACCTCAGAGAAGTATATCCCAAATAACAGAGGCCCAAAGACCGATCCTTGAGGTATGCCGGTTATTACAGGTCTGTTGCTTGAGATGGCTTCCCCTATTTTGATTAGGTGGGTTCTGTCAGTGAGTCAGTTTGCTGCTCATTTGGTAACATATGGCTTGATGCCTAGTTGAGAGAGTTTATCTACTATGCCTGAGTGGGGAATAGTGTTGAAATCTTTGGCCAGGTCAAGGTAGGCGGTGTGCACAGTCTTCCCATCGTCCATGGCTTTGATGACAGTCTCAAAGAAGTAGACCAAATTTAACATACATGACATCCGCTTGACAAAGCCAAACTATGTGAGGTCAAGTGTTTGGAGGTTGCCAATGTCCCTGTTAATGAGGCCCATGATAATCCATTCCATGGCCTTGCAGATCAGGCTAGTTAGGTGGCTGGGTCTATAATTTCCTGAATCGGTGGATGCTCCACCTTTGTGTAAAAGGATGACAGTGGCTGTCCTCCACTAGGCTGGGACAAAGCTGGTACTCGGACTTTGGTTGAATAAGGGTGCCTAATGGTGCTGCAAGTTCATGCCTGAGTTCATGTAGGATGCAGCCTGGGATGTAATCGGGTCCCATGGAGGATGTATTTTTTGCCTTTCAAAGGGCAGTGATGACCTGTTCTCTAGAGATGAGAGGTGGGGCAGGTACTGAGGATGTCCTGATTTACTGATTGGGGGGACAGTGCGGAGAAGTTTTCACTGAATCTGTCAGCCAGTTGATTGTCTATATCTACAGCATTTGTGTATGTGGTGTCCTTGACCACCAGTTCAGAACAGGTCTGGGTGCTTTCTTTGAGATTGTGGACATATGTGAAGAAGAACTTATGAATGTCTCTAGTAGATGTGAAACAATTTGGACTCAAAGTTGGCTTTAGAGGATTTCACTAGTGCTCGTATTTGCTTGTTTAGGCTAAGGAGAGATTGCTTCCAATTGGGCACCTGCCTCTTCTTGGTCCTGGACAGCACTTTTTTCCTTTTGTTATATAGTTTTATTGCAGCTGTCCACCAGACAGGTTTACTCTTCCATGCGGAGGATGATTTTGTCCTGTCAGGTATTCCTGATTCCATGCATCTACATAAATGCTCGTATAGTATTTTTGGTGTAGATTTGGACATTGGTGCCAGTTCCTGCAGTGGGGGAGGGGGCTGTGAAGCTGTTTATACCATCCCTCAGGAGGTTGTAATCAGCTTTGGAGAAGTTTTTTTGCTTGACCCTAGCTTTAGGGGGGTCAGGAGAGACGGTGACTTCGAAAGTGACTGCTTTATGGTTGGATCTTACCAGGGAGGATGATACCATAGGGGTGCTGCAGTGGTTACTCATGTTGGTTAATACCAAGTCCTAGATATTATCACCTCTTCTGGGGGTATCAGCTAGCTGTTCCAAGGCATTTGCATTGATAAAATCGAAAAATCTCTGGGAATTTGTGTGCTGGCATGAGTAGTTTTTCCAGTCTATGGTTGGGTAATTAAAGTCACCCAGGATCAGGGTAAAGGGTTGAATCTTGATAGATTTGAAGAGGTCCTGATAGGTGGAGTGGGCATCTTGAGTCAAATTTGGGGGCCTGTAGCTAGCTATAATTTGAATAGGGGTCTTGTCAATGGTTAACTGCACCTGGAGCGTCTCCTGTGCGTCATACTATTTGACCAGCCTGGAGGTGTGTGTGTCTTTAATATATATTGAAACTCCACCTCCTTTGCTGCCAACATTTTGGGGTCTGAATGTATGACAGGTTGAGTAACCAGGTAAGGCTGGGGTGCTCCCTGCAGCTTTGAAACAAGTTTCTGTGACTGCACAAATGTCAGCATTTTCCAGGGTTAAGAATGCTGTCTGAGAGAGCTCTGTCTTTCTCTGCCAGTCCCCTGTGTCACAATCTTGTTGAAGGCCATCACAGGGCTGCCTACTTGCACATCTGGTGAGGCTATGCCTACTTTCACTAAGAATGTTGAGGGGGACCCATTCCTGGTTATTTCGGAAAGGCCTATGGGATTCCAAAAATTCTTGTACAGGATGAAGTGCTCGATACCCTTATCGCATCTAGACAAGGAGGTGAACTGTCTAGGTTGGTAAAAGCTGATTTTCCTCTGAAGGAAGAAAAATAGACATGCGGCTCCTGTGCCCAGGAATCCTCACAGGGATTGAAGGAACTTTACTCAGGGGCTTTTCAATGCCTTTATGGCTCTAAAGCCCCACAAGGTTTGTATGTTTCTGCTTTACTGCTGATAAACATCCAAAGGAAACATATTTCCTTTGTGGAAGACACGGACCTAGACACACTGTTTTAAGTTTATTGTGTTGGAATTGGTACCTTCAAGTTTGAGAGGTGGGGATTTAGTTAATAAAATGGAATGTACTGAATTGAAATGGATTTTATATCTGCAAGCAGATAGGAATCCCGGCGTGAAAGATAATGTTTCTTCAAAGCTGGTTTTGAAATCACATGATTTCTTTAATTAATTGTGCTCGTTGGAATTGTATAAATGATATCATTGTTTTATTTGACTTATTTATGGTCTGAAGAAGTGCCTTATGGTATGAAAGTACTTACTTTGTTGACTTGTATGATTAAATTTGGTTTTATTCAGCCATGGTGGTTGTTTTCTCTATTTATTACAGTTGCATTGTTTGTGAAAAGTCAACCTTCATACATTGGATTCACTTTTGTTTGCTTGATATCAACAAACAAGGTGGCACAAAGTTTTACCTCCTTTGCCAGCTGTCCCTTCAAGCTTGGGATATAGCAATCTGTCTTCAATTAATTTTTCAGGCAGTTTACATTCCCTTAGAGCAAAATGTGATTGCAGGATACCTTGAGCAGGTCCAGGGCAAATCCGGACGAATGGATGCTTCACTGAGAGGTTTTCCTGAACATTGTACATTTGTGTTGTACTCCTAAAATAGATATTTTAAGGCCTCCCCTCTGAACAGACAACTCCCTCAATTCTGTTCCAGAGTGCCAAGTCATCTGACTTGGAAAGTGGACACCATTTCCTTTTCTTGGAGAGTGATGTTTCTTTGTTTTTCCCCTACTTTCTGTGCTTTTGAAAGTCCTTCACAACATTGTATGGGACAAGCCCAAAATCCTATTGTTAATTCCCTTTTGGCCCAGACAGCACTGGTTCCCCCTTGTATTTCACCTGGCCAGGAACATACATCACAGGTTACCTCACAGGACAGATTTTCTTACATGAGACAAGAGGTCTGTCATTCACATTCACTTGTCCACCCTTAGCTGTCACTCTGAATAATAGACATTTGATTCCATTTAAACACCATTTTTCTGAGGACATGCTTAAGGTTTTACAGAAGGCTAGGAAACCCACTAAAAGAAAATCCTGTGTAGCTAAAAGGAAGATATTTTCTGCTTGGTGCATCAGACATGACCTGAACCCTTTTTCTGTGGGTATTCCTATGGTTCTTTCTTATTTGTATGAGTTGCTAAATTCTAACTGGCATATTCATCAGTTGGCATTCATGTGTGATTCATTTCTGCTTGTCTGCCTCACATTCCACCTTTGGCTTCTAATTTCAAGGTCAAACAATTTCTGAAAGGCAGTGTCCTTGTCATGCCCCTGAGAAAATCTACTCCTCCTTGAAACCTTAATTTAGTCCTTGAGAAACTGGCTCAGTCTCCCTTTGAGCCTGCTGCTTCCTCTTCCTTGCAACACTGTACTTGGAAGACAATTTTTGCTAGTGGCTTCACTGTAGTGACTGCTACTTCTGCCAAAGGGGTCTTTGAACCTCAGGCTTTCATGGCAGAGCATCCTGTTTTGTTTTTTCACAAGAATAGGGTGTCATCTTCCTTCTTTTTTCTTTCTCCATAGAACCCTAGTGAAAGGGTTCTTCACTCTCTGGACCTAGACAGATTAGATATTACCTGGAGAAGACTTGGGGACATCAGGAAGTCTGAGGAGATTTTTTATTTATTTTCATACCAGGAAATTAAGTTTGGCTGGGTCTAAGCAAACCATCTCCTCCTGCATTTCTAAGTCCTTTTTTTTTTCTTATTTTCATGACAAGCAGCTTTTTTTTTGCTAGTGTACATTCCACCAGGGCAGTTGCCTCTTCTGGTGCTTTTTTTCAGTGGTCTTGATACTAGATCCATCTTACCATAACAGTAGATGCCCTATTTCTCACTATTGCTGTATTCTGTCCCTACCTTCTTCCTTCCATTATATTCAATTGCTCTTTGTGGCTGAGGGGTATCATTTTTTTCCCTTGGTTGATATGCATGTTGCTTCATCTACCATTGCTTCTATTCTCCTGGAGCAATTCATTTGTGAGGGCATACTTCACATATGCATGTCATGCAGTGGACATAGGGCATATACCTAATGTATGGTGCCCAGAAGGTATAAAGGCTTTGTTATGCTGGCTGGATGTTTGGCTATCCTTAGAAGGATATCCCTTCTAAAAAGAATACTACAACAGTGAGACGTAGAACATCTACTGTTATGGTAAAATCTTACACAACTATACTTTCTCCCATGTTAGTGAGGACTGCGTCTAATATGATTGCTCCCCTAGTGGGCATATGGACTATGAGGTCCAGGGTGTTGGGGTTTACAAATTCCAGGAATTTCTGGGCCTGTAGGTTTGGGGTCATGTATGATTCTAAGTCTATAGAAGAATAGTTAAAGTTGCATATGGATATGGTATTGGGTTGAATGGTAAGGGTCTCCAGTAAGTTTAAATATGAGTTATGGGTTTCCTGGGTCATAGAGGTGAACGCATAGATAGCAAAGATATGGCATAGTACTTTGCCTTTGGTAATCTGGATGTGGAGAAGCCCAAGCTCGTCATCCTTTTTGACCAGCCTTGAGGTGATCTTGTTATTAATGCAGATTGAGACACCTGCACCTTTAGTTCCTGCATCTGCAGTAGCTGGCCTAAATTTGTGAAAGGTATTGTAGCCTTGCGCTGACAGGGTCATCTCCAGGGCTTTAAACCGTGTCTCTGTAACTGCACAGATGTGTACATTCTCCAGGGTTACAACAGTTTGAAGGGAGTGGAGTTTCTTCTTTAGACGCCTAGCATTGAGCAGTGACACTTGTAGATTCCCTTGGTCTGATTTTGCTATGTCAGAAGGTTTATCATTTTGCCAGTACTGGGGAGGACAATGTTTTAGTCAATATTCAAAAGTCCAGAAGGGACAGGTGCAGACCATCCTTGACAAAGCAATCTGGCCTATTGACTATATTCTCCCAAACTGACAAATATTGCACCCCATGAAATGACACCAGAAGCTAAGTCAGTCATTAAAGTTAATCATCTTCTGTTCATAAGGTGGCATAATCCTTGGTGAAGGTAGAATGCTGCTCAATGCCAGGCTCATACCAACCTGGGACATATAGTCTGAGACCTCCATAATGTCTCTCCTCATATATTCAAAGGAGGTATGTCTCAGGTCATGTCCACCCACATGGACTATGACAGAGTCATACCTGTACCTGTGGTCCAGTGACCAGAGTGTGTCAGTGATCTGGCGGATACTGGCCCCCGATAGACAGCTGACCGTCATTTTCTCCCTATTCAGCCTGTTGAGTTGGACATGTGTGTTTCACAATACGTTCTCCTATAAATATATACAGTATAAAATATTGAGTTGTGTAGTTGCTTGCCTTAAGGGATTAGAAGTTAAGGCTCCATGCGGTTTGGCTGTATGTGTTATAGTCTGTATTGTGTTGGCAGAGTGCTTTTGGGACTGCTGAGGATATTTGCTGTAGGTCAGATGTCTGGGAGGTCTTTGGGGTTTAGGAATATTACTTTTAAGAGCCTCAGCCTATGTGTGCTGTGTGTGTTGGCGTGTTTTGTGTGTGTGTGTTCCATTCTGTGTTCGCTGGTATGTTGTGTGCTTTTCTGACAGCCTGGTTGGTATGGTGTGTGCTTTTCTGACAACCTGGTTGGTGTGGTGTGTGCTTTTCTGACAACCTGGTTGGTATTGTGTATGCTTGTATGTGATAGGTTTGCCTCCAGTGGCATTGTGTTAATACATTTCTGTACAATTTCTTGATAGTCAGGTATGTTTGAGTTGAGTTTATTACAATTGCATGTAAATGGTGTTTTACATTTTATGATTTTTGCATCAAACCATAGCATTTTCTAAATGCTTTACACGTTTTGGTACACTTTATTGGGTACAAACATTTTTCTTCCTAACATAGTGCTGCAGATAATAAGTAATCAAGGTCACTGTCTTTCTTTGGTTAGTTACAAGAAGATTGTTTACTCAAGACAAAGAAACTATATTTTGTACAGAACATACACATAGTTGTACAACTTGTGTAAATTTTCTTTGCTTGCTCCCACTTCTGCATGGTTTACATAGGCCATAGTTCTTGTTGGATTCTGGGCAGCAGATGCATGCATATAATTGCAGAGCAGTGCTGTGAATAGGCAAATATCCATGGTGGCTGGCAGAAACACCCTTTGGTAGAGAATTCTTGCTACACTTTCATCTCCAAAGGTTGACAACAACTATAACTTTTAAGATAGAAACATAGTCTTTATAAGCACCATTCAGCTGTCCAGACTCTACCTCCCAGTACTATATTCAACCCTTAATTTATGTAGGACAGTATAGGCTGCTAATTTAAGTAGCTTTACAAGTAAGGCATCTCTGTACTGTTCTTTCTGACTATGTTGTGGACCATCTGAAGTAGGCCTAACTCTGAATAATGCTGGAGAGCAGCCCCCTCCCTCAGAAGTACTGCAGGTCACCCACCTTACACTTTTATATTTATTACAGTAAATAGTGACAGTGCATTGATTACTGTAAAAGTAACAGCTGCAGGTACTTCAAAGACTAGGAGTAGCTATTCATCATTGGCTTTAAAATGGATGGGCGCTTTATTTTCCATGTTCTAATCTGTTAAATGAGAATTTGGAGAGCAAACACCTCATCCTAAGACTAGAGTTTTGGACATGCATAGTATTCCTGATTTTATTTACTAGATTTATTTATGGATTTGTTTCCAGTAAACTTTATTAAGACAAATACACATGCCTTTAGAACATCAGCATACTCATCAGAATAAAAGAACTTTTGAGAGCTTTGGAGTAGAGTACACCTGAAGTGATTGTTTGGCTGGTCAGTTTATTGCTGTGGGAGTAACATTGGATAATGGTCTTTTGCAGTTGCGTTGTAATTTGAGTTGTTAGATTACCTTATTTTCTTTCTATCAAACCTCTCTGATTTCCAATCACTTTGTATGTATATTTATTTGCATATAGCATCTTTATTGATTCATTGTACTGAAGCGGTTTGAGAGCATCATTAATAAACTTGCTTTTTTTATACTGCATTTTGGTGTGGGCTTTATTTGCAGTATAAGTACATAGGATGTTTGTCATAGTAGCTGTGGTATCACATGTACATTACACACACACACACACACACAAGGAGCCTGGAAGAGACATCTACCAGTGGCCAGACCGATATGCAGATTCTAAGGAATTCTTTGTGTTGTTCTGAATAAACAGAAACTGTTTCTTGGAGCAGACAGAAGTCTGTATAGAGAGTGTATGTTGTGTTACATAAAACTTGTTGCATTTATGTAGAAAATTATTAAGGGGGCTGGTGTTGGAGAAAGGTAGACATTAATTCCTTGCATAAATGCACTAATGTAAGTGTATTCTGTTGTCTGGATGGGATCTGTGAATGCTGAAAGGCAAAAGTACCATCTGGGTGTCTGTGTACAGAGTTTACCACAGATTACCAACACCCTTTTACCTATATTCACTGTCAAAGCTTAGAGAACTTGTCAGTCGCAGATGCCTTTCTCTTCATAAGATACTAACCAGACAAATAGAAGAGTAGTTCATTCCTTTGGTGATGTAATTTATCTGCTACTCTGCCTGACCAGTAATGAAGTATTGCTTCTGCTGGAGTCAGGGCATTAGCCTGAACACCACTTTCTATTAATAATTAATGTCTGGTATTAGAAGTGAGTCAATTCAAAAGTGGTTGGTACTGGTGGAATTTTGAACTGTCTGCTGTCTTTCATATAGTGGCAGACCATGATAAGAATACAAATTTTGAGGTATATATGACCTATTATATTTAAGAACATTATTTGACACATTTTTGTATGATGACTGCCTTCTTTACAGTTTCTTGAACTCCTGTTTACTTCCCTCATAATCAGAAGGGGGAACAAGGCAGATATGCGAGACTCTTAGAACACAAAACTGTAAAGAAGCCATATTTTGAGGTACCCCAGAGTATTCCCCTTACTTCAAGGTGATGTGATGTCAGATTTAGTGTATAAGTAGTAGGTGTGTGGGTAGATTTAATGGTTTTACAGCATGTTGCAGTACTTGCTGTAGTTACTTGTTGCTCCCCCACCAGACCAGCCCATTGGCTCTAGCACCTTTACCCAAATATATATAGTTATATGAGAGTATGATCCATTAATTTCTGCTTGGGGTGCCTAATCATTTAGTTAGCTCACCATATGATGAGTGTCAGGTGGTAGGGTGTGGGCCAGCTTTCAGGTTTGGCGGCACAGCCGGCCTTCCCCATTGCAGCTGTCACCTCTCTGCAGCAGTTCTTGTGCTCCAGTGAGTACTGCCTGCTGTAAGGAACATTTCTCCAAATGTTGGGTACACCAGCTAGAGCAATCTCACAAGATGGGCAAGCTGACAACAGCTACTCATCCCTTAATCTCCTGCGCTGTAACCAAACACTGGTCATCTGGGTCACAGTTAGTGCTTCATCACTTTGTGCCATGGGGCAGTAGTTATAGTTTTGTATTCTCAAAAATGAGATTTGCAATTTTGGATCTTGCTTATCTGTCATGAAGCTGATCAAAAATTGCATTACTATTGTAAATCATAGTAAAGTACACAAGTCATCATTTAAAAAGTCAGTTTTATATTTACTGAAATTTTGTTAGCTAGTACTTATTTCACACTGATCCAGTATTTCCATCAGTGAGCAGCAATATTACAACCTATTCTTTGCCATCATCTCTAATTTTTTGTTCATCACAAAAATCACTTCAAAATTTCTAGTGATTTCTTGACCAGTCTGATCAGTGTCCCTCTTATATGAAGGACTTTTTGGTACCTTCCAGTGCACTCTGATCAGCTATAGTAGCACTGCTGAAGATCCCTCATTGTATGCGTTTGTCTTTTGATCTCAAGACCTTTTTCTGTTGTGCCTCTGAGATGTAGGATTCATTGCTGCAGCAGATTTTTGAGTGCATCTCCATACACTGCTTTTGGAGGTGTTTCAAGATGTACCTATTTTATTTGTTTTTTTGGAACCCTTAAAAGTAGGACATCATTGAAGCATGGGTCTAAACCTAGGTCTCCAAATTTGTGGCATATTAATGTAGGTTTTCATGGTCAAGGAATTTCATAAAAGTTTGTATTCATTGCAAATGCCGTGCTTCAGCCATGAGTGCAAAAATGCATTTGAAAAAGTAGTCATTGAAATAAGGAAAATTCCTGTTTCCCAAAAGTAGTGCATATTCTAAGGTAAAATAAGTAAAGGGTGCAAGAGTGAGATCCTGAGAATTTTTTTAAATAAGTGAGTAAAACGGTATCCTAGAACTGACTGTCTCAACCTGCAGAAATGTATCATTGCATTTCCCAGTATCTTTGTTTGTTTTGTTAGTACTGTAGTGATCAAAGTTAAAGGATTGGTCTGTCATTCTGCTTTAAGTTCTTTAGCAAATTTGTTAAGCAGAAATATTGTGCAGGAGTTCCGTAAGGATGCTTTGAACCCTTTCTTGAACTGGTGCCACATGTATTTCTGCAAAGCCTTTAGAAGGTGCTGCTCCTTAAGGATTTGCTAATGATGTTGGTAATGATTTCGGCTGTAACCTGTTTTATGTACTTGGAACACAGACCATCATTTTCAGCTGTTGTGTAACTTGCACTTTTGAAGTAGTTTGCACGCCTCTCACATTTTGGCCTGTTTAAAACAGAATGGGTAAACTAGGCTGGAGTATCCATGGTCTGTCCAGATGCCCTGCTTTGATACTCTGCCTACTCTGGCATTCACTTTGCCCTCACTGATCCTGCTACACCTTTTCATGCAGGTTATTTCTTGTCAGAAATGTTTTGTTTTTGTAGAATATGCAACTTATGTCTTTACTGAAGGAAAGCCTTAGACTTTAACTTTGCCGGCATTCATAACTGCATATATTTGTTGATATCAGCTTATAAACATTTCTAAATTCAGACATGTTCTGTCTCTATTTTTGAAATTAGCTTCAGTTTAGAAGTGGCCTATGTCAGTGAATTTCCTCTAAATTACATGTTTGAGAGAAGGCCATAGTTATTAAGCATATCAAGGAAAGCCTGCACAAAATTCTAAGACTGTATTAGTGGAGATGAAATTATTGGCTTTCAGATGAAAGCCATGAGGTCATAAAATAAAACTCCCTGTTTTTTTTTTTTTTTTGGAGGGAAACCATGTACATTTGGTTGTCCAAATGAAGAGGCTCAGTCAGTAACCATTTGCTGCATCCACAGCTATACCTCAATTTTAATATGGTTATACTTACTGCTTTGAAGGTGTACCAAGTCGACATCACACACTTGTCTCTTCCAACTGCAGCTGAAAAGTTTGATTGCTTTGGGTAGACAGCACATTGTATGTCACTGATGATAGTTGAACTCAAACTTCTACCTTTGAGTTGAATATGTGGTTGATGCAACTCTTTTTCATAGACAGGCATTCTTATTGGGCATAGATCTTGGTTGTTCTAAACTCAAGACTTTTTGATTAGTTTTCAAGAACATTGCATTCAAGTTGACACTCATTAGGCCCAAATTGATGTTTTCTGTTTCATCTGACTTTGGCACCATTTTCTGTTTGAACCTCAATCCTAAATGGTACAGTAGTTTTCTGCATTGCAACACCTTTTCTTCCCCCCAAGCTTTAAATGAACAGATTGGCCTTTTT
The DNA here is from genome assembly GCF_019279795.1 of Protopterus annectens. Lineage (NCBI taxonomy): Eukaryota > Metazoa > Chordata > Ceratodontiformes > Protopteridae > Protopterus > Protopterus annectens. The sequence continues at coordinate 729,252,824 of NC_056744.1, forward strand.
AAAGGATAGGTAATGGATCAGCAGAATGCTATCAGTCATAAAGCATTTAGTACAAAGGTTTGGCTCTTGGTCATTTTGTTTGACTGTATTGAAAAGAATAATTTTAGGCTCAGGTGTTGACTGTAACCTTGGCTTGTATGTTCATATTTGCTTACCAAGCATTAGTGTAGCTGTAGCTCAATGTACCATGAGAGCTCTGCGAGGATCTTGTTGTTTCAGTATTTTTTTTTTTTTTATGTTTGTACTGCTGTGTGAGCTTCGCAATTTGATTGTGGTTAGTGAGATATGACACAGTATGGATGAAACGATAGTAACAAACTGAACTCACTTGGCATAAACCATATACCATTTTCTGTAACAAGTTCAGTATGCAGACTAAATATTGAGAATTTTGTCTTGAACATGACTGTTATTGTTGGCTAGTCTTGGTTGGCACATGGATTATTACTGTTATGGGCATAATAGTTCACAACAATGAGGAAGTTTTTGTCTTCAAACTCCTGTAAGTCATTTTTTTTCAAGGCTGTTGTAGTACAGGTGTTGCCATTGGTGGTTTTCATCTCTGCGATGCTTAATGTAAAATTGACAGGCATTAGATTTACAGTGTCGTGGTTGACATTTGGCCACCACACTGACATTGTTGCTCTTTACTGACTTTTGGTGGAACTTTAATGGACCTTCATGTTTGGTGTAGCACATCTGCTCAGTGAGATGACGGTGTGCCATCATACTCTGACTATATGTTATTTATGCATAAATTGTTTGTGTCCAGTAATCCTGTCATGCACAAGTTTGATAGCTTGGAACTGTCAGTCATTTTGGGGTAGCTTGTTTAAACTTGTCTGGTCTCTTTATAGTTGTTGGTTTAGTAATCAGTATGCTCTGTACATAGGTGGCAACTTCTTACTCAGTATCAGATTATAGCTGGTCACATATAAGATTTCTGCTAGGCGTGTCTACATTTTTTTAAACAGGAAACATCTGTATTAAATTATCATGTATGACATAGACCAAGTTACATTTATATAAATGACGGTAAACCATAGCGACACAATCTCAGTTTGCAAACATTATACATTCCAAACCATGCAACACAACTGAAGCTACAAACATTATACATCACTTTTAACATATCCAGTCATTGTTAGTCAACCATTACATAGCTCATTCAAATCCTGCCTTCTGTTAAACCTTGTTCCTCCTTTGCATGTATTGATTCCACGGTTCCTATTTTCTTTTCTATGAAATTTGCTCCTACCCTTTTCTAAAGATCCCAGTTCCAGTTGTTTTAACTCTGTTACTATGTTCACTACTTCTAGTAAAAGTTGCTTTAGACTTTGATTTCTATTTTCTAGTAATTGCTCTTTTGGTAACCATCATAATTAGACTCAGCAAGGCCTTACTATGTCTAGGCAATTCTGAGTTTGTATCATATCTGAAAAAAAATAATTTCCCTGGTCACTCCAAATTGCTCACCCAGCATCTCCGACAGAGCAGTCTGCAGGAAATCTTTAAAGTCTACCAACTCATTACACTCCCAGAAAATATGTTCCCAATTACCTCTTCCTGCCCAGTCACATCTCCAGATTTGCTGTCTGCCTGAGGTAAAATTCTTTGAAGTCTGCTTGGGGTATAAAAATACATATGTAAGCACTTCCAGGCAAAAGATCCTACATTTTCAAAATTTTGTTGCATATTTGGGAGACATACATATATCCCACCATTGTTTCTTTGTGAATTGTTTATTTAATCTCTCTTCCCAGTCCTTCCTAACCTTCTCTGATTGATTCTTATAGTTATCATGCAACATTTTATATGCTCTGCTAATTATTCCTTTCTTAATGGCAACTTCTGTTCTAGGTTCTACTAAAAACTCTACCAGTGGTGGTCTTTCATTTAGCCCCCCCCCCTATTTCTTTTTCTTTGCCTATACTCTGATATCAATCCTTGATGTGGAAGACAATCTTTAGCCTGCAGTCCAAATAAGTTCTTGGAATTTTCCCATTGTTTTACCTTTCTCTCTCTAGTTATTTGTTCCCATTACCTTGGTTCCTTTTCCAGTTTTCTCCAATACATTCCCACCCCCTCTTGCGTATTGTCTGTATCCCTTATTGCAGTCATCCAGAATCTCCTTTCTTCAGTCTTATTCACTTAGTTCTTAAAAGACTTTCTGCTACTTTATGAATATAATTTTCTGTATGATTATTGTTCTTCTTAAAGGTCTGCATCAAAAATCCCAGTCTCTCCATGTTACTTGACCTTCCCCCTGTTTCATCGTCATCTCTTGCCACCTTGACTTATTGTTTTCTGCTTGTGTTGTTTATAGGAGCCTTAACTGTGTTGCTCTGAAATACCCCTTCAACTTGGGTAAGCCCAATCCACCCTGTTCTATTGGAAGAATAAGCTTATCCCACTTGACTCTTGCCGTCTTCCCCCCCAGATAAATTCCTTCAGCTCTTTATTAATAGCTATCCACAACTTCTCCTGTTAAAAATATGCTTGACCAGTGTATAAGACTAAAGGGACTAAAAACATTTTAACTGCTTATTTCTTAGCATGTCTACAGTTATTTGTTTTCTAGGTACATGAATTGCTCTGGCATTGAACCTTTGAGTCTCATTAACAGTCTCTGGCACCTCAATGACACAATCTAATTTTATGATCTTGACAAACGGAACCAGTGGTTTGTGGTCAGTCTGGACCTAAAACTATGAAGCCCTATTAGCTATCTAGAGAATCTCTCACATGTCTACACACTTACAAGTCACATTCTTCAATCTGTGAATATTTCTGTTCAGTATCAGTTAGCATTTTGGAGCAGTAAGTGAGAAGACATTTGTTCATTCATTTAGAGTAATGCCCGCCACACAAAGCTTAGCTACCAACATGAGCACTCACTACAGGCTGTTTAGAGACATCATAGTATGTCAGCATTTTGTATACTTTACTAATTGCTTGGGCTTCAGCTTACTCCCATATACATACTTTTAAGGAATTATGTTAAAAACTCGCACAGTTGAGAAGTCTGGTGTGAACTTGCACAAATATTTTTTATGCCTTAGTCCTGTATTAATTCAGTCACTTAAGATGGATTTTGTAACTCAGCCATCGCTGTGAATTTGCTTGCATCTGGTTTGATTCCTCTATCATTTGTGCTATGACCAAAGTACAGAAACTCTGTCATATTAAAACAGCATTTGTGTGTCTCAACCTTTAAGCAGATTTTTTCATGATTTAAAGCACTGCTGTAACCTTGAATCATGTATTTCTTTATCCAGATCAATACTAGTGTGTCATCCATAACTCCACCACCATCTACCCTACAAACTAGATCAGTCATTTTATACTGAAAGATTTCAGTTGCTGAAGATATACCAGATGGCATGCTTTTAAAGCAAAACCTTCCCATTGGAGTAATGAAGGTTGTCAGCTTTTGGCTTTCTTCAACTAAAGGTATATGTCAGAATCCATTGGATGCATCTAACACGAAAAACACTGTTGCTTTAACTAGATTTGGTGCTGCTGTGTCTTCTAGTATTGGTTGAATGAACCTTTCATGCATAAATGCATCACTGAGCCTTTTACATAAAGTGAATAGTTGGGCAAAACCGTTCTTTTTAAATGCTTGTGCTATTTCAGTTTTGCACTCGGCCACATAATGACAATGCCCGTGCCCCATGGGGAGAGTAGCTTATTGGGACTTCCCCTACTCCACAAGCTTGTAACCATGGACATGGGAAAGCATCTTCTAAAATTCAAAGAAAGCCACATTAAACCCTGTTTGGGGATTTGTTATTTAACTTTAAATGATTGTGGCTGATAGTTTTATTATGTCAAGTGTTTATGCATTGGTTTATTAGCTTAATGGTTTATGTATTTTTAACACTATGTTGTCATCTGTATTGTGGCTGTTCAGACCTGTTTGCTACTACTTAAATTCTTAAAGGTTTGCGTGTTTTAAGGATGAACAGTAGCATTTGTTTTGTTTTGCTAATTTGACTAATTGGTGGCAGTGTACTGTAAGAGTGGAAAGGGAAGGCGTTATTATGGGCACTTATCATTTACCCCCCCACACACAATCACAGAAAATTTTTTGTGTGTTTGTTTTCATATATTATATACATATATGGGTCATATATGGGTCTACTTCACATCACCTGAAACTCATTTGACTGACTTTCATTTTACCGAGACCAAATTACCTAATTTTGAAAACACTTAATGGTTTATGTATTTTTAACACTATGTTGTCATCTGTATTGCTGGTCATATATGGGTCTACTTCACATCACCTGAAACTCATTTGACTGACTTTCATTTTACCGAGACCAAATTACCTAATTTTGAAAATACTTTAAACTCATTTGACTAAATCTCATTTCACTGAATTGTAAGTCCTAGACATGATATGGGTTTCCATTCAGCTGTGACGTGTTTGTGATGAAATTAATTTCTGTAACTTAGAGTGCTGACTGCCAGAATACCGATAGTCATGTAGAAAGTAGTGTTTTTAAAATGTGGGTATGTGTCTCTACATTTATATGGAAAGTATTTAAAGTAATATGGTGGATGTTTTGTGTGCTCCCAGCAGTAGTGCATGTAAAACACTGTAAGGCAAGTAAAAAGTATATGCCCTTATCACCACTGAAGTGCGATCCTGGAGTTAGTATAAATAGTTGGCAGTATAAATAATTGGGGATGGTGTAGCCCCCAACTTAGTTTAGTTTTATATTGTCCAGTTTCTGTTAAGAGGGTAAGTAACTAGTTTTTAAGTTCTGGAAAGAGATCATTAGTGTTGTGAGTGTGTTTGTCTGTGGTTTAACATTTAGTCTTTTGAAATTTAGCATTGTAAGCTTTCGGTGAAGTGAGTGTCAGTCAAATGAGTTTTCAGTACTTTGAAAATTAGGTGATTTGGTCTCGGTGAAATGAAAGTCAGTCAAATGGTTTTAGGTGATGTGAAGTAGACCCGCGTGTGTACGTGTGCCTAAATACACACACAAGCACAAAATAATTTTGCCCAGGTTTCACTTGGTGTTGGTAAGGTCGCACTAGAAGGCACTGGGCTTGGTCTGAAGTAGGTGAAATGTGGGGGAACCAGTGATTGCAACTCTGATCTGTAGCTGTTCAACGTACAGACCGAGTGTGGTACAGCCTAGGTATTATCCAAGGAAGTAATGCATGTATGCCTTGTAGTCTTAAGGGAAATTCCCCTCTGTATATTAACAGGTGCCAACTACAGGATTCAGACCCCATGTTACTGGTTCTGTCACATATTAAATGTTAATGACAGCATTATTGGAGTTAAAGCCTGTAGCCACATCTGTCATAGAGGTCTGTAGGAAATCACTAACCAGGCCACATTAAAGCTCATAGGATGATCTTTTCAGGTTTAATGCTGCCTTAAGATTGGCAGCTAGTGGCAGCACTGTTTTGTAATGATCTGAATTAATGTGGATGCATTTTGTATCTAGTGTTTTATTTTCTGTCACTAAGTTAAACAGAAATAAATAGATTCACTCTCTGTTCATTCACCTTAGCATCAGTTAACTAAGCATCCAAAACAGGGACACGCAAATTAAAGGGCAGTTAGAAAACCATCTTTGGCATTACTGTTTCTTTCATTTGTTAGTAATGGCGGAACTAATTTTAGCCATGATTCTGAGTTAATTTGAATGTCATGTTGGAAGTACAGATCAGTGATTTTATGTAAGATATCTTTTATTTTTCAGGCTTCATTTAGGGGTTACAGTCTTGTACATTTTGTTGAGGTTTTTGTAACACAGGCTTCGGGTTGCTATTCTACTTTGTCATATTTCATCAGAATTAGGATGGTTGTCTCTGAAGGTAATTTGTTTCCATCTGTGATGCACTTAATCTTAACAGTCTTGGTTATCCTCATGGGAAAGAAGGAAGGCACTGTTACCTAATCTTAGAGCTTTAAGAGAAGAACTAACAGTGTTTCTGGGTTCCAGCTGTATATGGCTTTACATGCAAAGGGGCAAGTTTGTTCAGTGTGTGATACTGACAAATGACGTCCCTGTGTAAGTAGTGTCATGTGCCATTTGTATTCTGTTCAGATTAGTATACTAATGAATGCATTGAAGGTTGACAGGAATCCCAGAAGTCCCAGGGTAAGGGGGTGAATGACATTTTTTATTTATTTATCATTTGTTTACCGGGAAAGTCCGACTGGACACAGGTCCATTTTCAGCAGAGGCACAGGGAGAAAAGCTCCAACAATATGAAAAACAAACATTATACCACAAGAAAAAATTACAGAGTACATGTCATCAATGAAACTACACATTGCAAAACATAAATAACCGAAAGAGATAACATATTAGCAATTTTAACAAAATGTGTACATCAAAGAGTATATGGTATTATACAAACTAGACTAGTATATATCTTAGAAAGCACAGTATAATATTTCTGAGGAAGACTTGAAATGATTTGCGGAAGTATATATAAGGAAGGAAGAAGGCATAATAGAATAGTACTGTAAAGTGTAGATCTAAAGAAAGGCAGTCAGTGTGTATAAAAAGTGGAGAATATAGAGTTAAGGCATGTGGGTAGCAAGAGCAAAGCCAGGACTTTTCTAAGTGATTAAATAGAAGTTTTTTAAATTATACTATGGTGGAGATGGAAGTGGGTAGTTTATTCCATATTTTAGCAATGATGTTAGGGAATAAAGATTCTCCAGCTGATTTTGTTAGCTTTGGTGGATTTAACTAGGAATTTGTCACTGGAACAGAGTGGTGGTGTATGGTTGCATAAGATCTTGAAGGGCTGGGGTTTTATCTGGTTCATGGAGTATTTTATGGGGAAGGTTAGTTGCTTGTATTGGAGGAGCTGAGGGAGTTCTAGCCAATTTAGTTGTCTAAGGGCTGTGTGATGGTGTATTTTATAGGGGGAGTTTGTAGCGAATTTGGCTATATTATTGTGGCATGACTCTAATTTAGTAAGGTCTGATTTGCGTAGGTTGGTTAGTATAGGGAAGGCGTGTAGAGTAGGGGTGACAGAAGGTGTGTCTGGGCAGTGGTAGCTTTTGTAGCTCTGGATAAAAATTTCTTGTTTCTATAAAGGAGGCCTAATTTTTTATGAACTTTTTGATAGTTTGGGCTATATGAATATCAAATTTTAGATTGTCAGTTTTGACCCCTAGCAGTTTGGTATGTGTCACATGGTGATAACAGTTTTGTTTTTGGACTCTAGGGTGAAATCTGGGAGTGTTGTAGGTGTTCTTGAGGGATAGAAAAGGAGGAGCTTGGTTTTATTCAGGTTTAGAATGAGTTGAGAATTGATAAGCCAGAATGAGTTCTGGGTTATGGTGTGGCGGTCCTGTAGGGTAGGGGCAGAGCATATGAGGGTAGAGTTATCTGCGTATTGTATCACAGATGCTTGGTAAGTGGAGGTGTGGAGTTGGTTGGTAAAGAGGGAGAACAATAGTGGTTCTAAGATCAAGCCTTGTGGGACACCTAGGGAGACTGGACAAGTGATGTTGCCACAGTACAGCCTGTTGTCGGTCTGATAGGTAGTTTTGGAACCAGGTAACAGTGGGAGGACCAAGGTTTAAGGAGGAGAGGACTTTGATCAGTTTGTTGTGGTTTACCATATTGAATGCTTTGGACAAGTCTAGAAATATGGTGGATACGAATTGTCCTGAATTTCTAAGATGGTTGACTATTAATAAAGGACATGAGGGTTGTAGTTGTACTATGATGGGGGCAAAATCCATGTTTTGTGATTGATAATAGATTGTGGGTGTTGAGGTAGTTCATGAGTTGAATATGGACCACCATCTCTATTGGATAGGGGTTATAGAATAGCAATTGGGCAGTAGTTACTAAGTTCAGTTGAGTTGCCTCCTTTGTGAAGGGGTATTATATGGGATATTTTCCAGATAGCAGGTGCTAATGCACTCTGACATAGATCTGTTTGTTTGGTTTTAGTTTGAGCAGTAGTTTTTTTTTTTTTTTTTTACAGTATTTAGTGTTACTGGTTATAGTGTAAATAGACTGAGATTGTTTTCAGAGGGTTTACTAAGATGGGGAGTTATTGGGGCATGGCTGTTGGCATTGTTTGTATTGGCTAGGGCTAGTATTGTTTCTGTAAAATAAGTATTAAATTGTGTTGCTATGTTTTCAGGGTTAGTGGTAGAGGTTGGAGTAGGCGTGGAGGTTTTGCCTGGAGATAGTATGTTATTAGCTGAAGCCCAGAATTCTTGTGGGTTATTATGGTATTTTTCTTGAATATTGTGGTAATAATTGATTTTGTCCTGTTTGATGAGTTTTTTAACTTTGTTACATAGTTCTAGAAATGTTAGTTTTGTGGATTGGATTTTGTGTTTGTGGTGTTGTTCCCAGGCCTTTTCCCTAGTTTTGAGAAGGGAATGGCATTCTTTGCTCAAACAGGGTGCGTAATTGGCTCTAACCCTAATGGTCCTGGAGGGAGCATAGCAATCTAGAATCTCAAAAAAGTTTTATTGAATGAGTTGACTGCTTCATCCAGAGGTAGCTGTTTGAGAGATTCCCATTTACAGCATTTTAGGGCTGAGACAAAATTTTGTGGGTTGAAGGATTTTTTGTTTCTGATTGTACAGTAAAAGGTGTGCTTAGTTTGGAAGGTGTGGGTGCGCATGAGAAAGGTTGGCAAGTGGTTGCTTAGGCCATCTGGAAGACAGCCTTCCTGAGATGTTGGTGAGGGATTGTTAACCAAAATCCAGTCAAGGACAGACTGGCGTTTGGTAGTTTTTTTCAGTTCTTGTAGGGGATGCAATAAGTTGTGTAAATCCATGAAAGTTAATGTGTGTTGATGGTTTCAGAGTGGAATAGTCTTGCCAGTCAATATTGAAATCACCCAGCAGGACTGTTTCTTGTGGGTATGAATTAGAGGTCCAGTGAAGTATGTTTTCTAGTGTATGGATATTATTTCCTGGTGGGATATACCCGCCTGTGATGTTAATTAACTTTTTTGGGTTGATTTTTAATTTAGTGAAGATAAGTTCTGTGTCTCCGAAATAGGGGCTATTGATTTCCAGATAATCTAGAGCTAGGTGCTCTTTAAACAAAACTGCAACACCTCCCCCTTTTTTGTTTGACCTATCCTTGAGTACTATATTGTATCCTGGGACTACAACTTAATTATTGCAGATGTTGGGTTTTAACCAAGTTTCCGTTAATAAGGCAATGTCAGGAGTTTAGAGGGAGAGTAAAGCATGCAGGTCGTGTACCTTATTCACAATACTTCTGACATTCATATTGAGAAACAGTATGGAAGATTTGTCTTTTGTGTGTGGTAGTCTGATGTTCCCAGGGGTTCGGTTGAGTATTAAATCTAGTGAGGGGGGACCAGGGTTGGGGTGTATGTCTCCAGAGCGGTTTAGCTCCTTTGCAAAGTGTAGTAGGAGTTTTGTAAACTTGTATTGTAGTTTAGTGTACTTATAATATGTATGTGATTTACTTATAGAGGGTAGGAATCTATATGGTTGGTAGTCTAGAGGGTTGGTGTGGATCAGTTCTGGGGCTGTGGTGTGGTTAAGTGGGCTGTCAGGGGGAGATACAGAAGAGGTTTGATATGGATGGTTATCAATTGAGTCTTGTAGATAGTTTAGAGCTGTTAGCAAGGACAAGAGAGCTAGCAGGGCAGTAGAGATGAGGATTAAGAATGCTAAGTTTAGGTTCTTTTTATTAGGATGGTTAATTTTTAGTGGAAATTTTTATTATATATGGTTTAGCTGAATTTGAGTAAATATTTAAATGGTGATTGAAAAATAGTTAATTGTAGTTGGGTCGGGGGTGCTGATAAGCTAGTTTATGGTTAGGTGGGGAGTTAGTATATAGATTGCTAGTCTGTAGGGTGCAATCAGATAACTTAAGTGAATGTTGCTAAGTACAGTGGATATAAAAAGTGTACACACCCCTGTTAAAACGCCAGGTTTTGTGATATAAAAAAATGAGACCACAACAAATCATTTCAAAACTTTTCCCACCTTTAATAGGACCTATAACCTGTACAGTTCAATTGAAAAACAAACAAATCTGGTAGGGGAAAATATAAAAAATGTACAATAAGCTGGTTGCATAAGTGTGCACATCCTTAAACTAATATTTTGTTGAAGCACCTTTTGATTTAATTAAAGCATTCAGTCTTCTTGGGTAGGAGTCTATCAGCATGGCACATCTTGACTTGGCAATATTTTCCCACTCTTCTTTGCAAAAGTGCACCAAATCTGTCAGATTGTGAGGGCATCTCTTGTGCACAGCCCTTTTCAGGTCACGCCACAGATTTTCTATTGGATTTAGGTCTGGGCTCCGGCTGGACCATTCCAAAACTTTAATTTTCTTCTGTTGAAGCCATTCTTTTGTTGATTTGCATGTATGCTTGGGGTCATTGTCGTGTGAAATTCCTCTTCGTCGTCGTCTTTCTAGAAGACACCTGAAGGTTTTGGGCCAAAAGTGAGCGGTATTTGGAACTGCTCATAATTCCCACCACCTTGACTAAAGCCCCAGTTCCAGCTAAAGAAAGGCAACCCCAAAGCATGATACTGCCACCACCATGCTTCAGCATGGGGATGGTGTTGTTTTCATGATGCGAAGTGTTGTTTTTGCGCCAAACGTACCTTTTGGAATTGTGGCCAAAAAGTTCAACCTTGGTCTCATCAGACCATAACACATTTTCCCACATACTTTTGGGAGACTTGATGTATTGTTTTGCAAATTTTAGCTGGGCCTGGTTGTTTTTCTGTGTAAGAAAAGGTTTCCATCTTGAAACCGTACCCCATAGTCCAGACATATGAAGAATACACGAGATTGTTGTCACATGTAGTACACAGCCAGTACTTGCCAAAAATTCCTGTAGCTCCTTCAGTGTTGCTGTAGGTCTCTTGGCAGCATCCCTGACCAGTTTTCATCTTGTCTTTTCATCAATTTTGGAGGGATGTCCAGTTCTTTGCAGCATCACTGTTGTCCCATATTTTCTCCACTTTTTGACTGCTTTCTTTACTGTGTTCCATGGTATATCCAATGCTGTGAAAATTGTTTTGTACCCTTCTCCTGACTGACACTCTTCAACAATGAGATCCCTTTGATGCATGGCTTTTGCTGTAGCAGGCAACTGAGTAAATGTCAAGAAAATCCTATTAGGACAGCTGAACTTTATTTGGAGTTAATCAGGGTCTCTCTGATTGACGGCAGGTGTGTACCCAAGAAGAATGAATGCTGTAATTAAATCAAAAGGTACTTTAAGAAAGTATTGGTTTAAGGGTGTGCACACTTATGCAACCAGCTTATTGTATGTTTTTTTATTTTTTTATATTTTTTCCACTAACAGATGTTTTTCAATTGAATTGTATAGGTTATAGCTCAGATTAAAGGTGGGAAAGGTTTTGAAATTATTTATTGTGGTCTCATTTTTTATATCACAAAAAGCTGGCATTTTAACAGGTGTGTGTGTACACTTTTTTTATATCCACTGTAGATCGGTTGGGTGTTATAACCAGGTATCTGATTAAAGGGAGGTGAATGGATGATGTAGTTGGAGTAGAGATTATGCATGTATCCTGTTTGATGGATAGTGAATTTCTATTGGTTGGTGGAGAGTGAGTGTGGTTGGGGATGTATAAATGTAATTGAAATGGGGATGGGTGAGAATGGGGGTAAGGTAGGGGAGTGTGCCGAAACCCAGTCGGTAGTATGGCCAGATTCAGAAGAGAAAAAAAACTATCAGTAGCATGATTTGTGTAAAAACTCGGTCTCTGTGGAAGAATATGATAACTACTGTTTACTTTTTTTATTTTTGTTTTAATTAATTTTATTTTGTTTGTACTTTTCTTACTTGGGACTTAGTGTAGGGGAATGGGGAACAGGGAGAGTGTATGGAGTCTGAGTGCTCGCCACTTAATTAATGGGCACAGATTAATGGAACTTCGCAAGAATTTAGCACCAAAAGATAGGGAACATACATATTAGAGAAGACTCCTTTTCTGTACAAACTTTTTGTATGGCTTATTTCATGGGTCACGCAGGGAGCAACACAGGCAACCTTTATTTCAGTGGAGTAGCTACCCGCATGAGCTATGACTTTAGATGTAAGGGAAAGAAAGAAAGATGGGTGGTGAGTGGGGGAGAGATAACAGAGAGGATAGGGGTATAGAAGGCAAGATGGAAGCAGCAGACACAGTAAAACACTAAACTTTTTATATAATGTTCTTCTATGCATTTATGTACAACAGCATTGAATTAACTGGCTATCCTATGTTCAGTGCAATAGCGGCCAGCAGTAAGGCCACGTATGGTATAACTGGGAAGCAAAGACACTGGCAAGATACTCTAACGCTGTAAACTATTAAACCAACTTCTTTTTAGTCTCGGGCATTTTCAACTAAGTGAAAAGAAACAGTAATAGCGCAACTGAAAAGGCAGCACTATAACAATAAATAACACTGTAAAATTATGAAACCAACTGCATTTAAGTCCCAGGCATTTGCGACTTGAGAAAAGAATAGTAGCAAAACTGAAAAGGCAGCAGTGTTCCCAAACAGTATCAGTAGATCGTTTGTGCAAGAACACATTGCAAACGCATTATAACCACCACAGGAAGTCTTTACACTGTTCGCTACAGGATTTTCAAGCCTCACTATCAGCAGAGCAAACCCGTGAGTTATTGGGTTAAAATAATATGCAGGTACTATCACTAAAGATAGGAGTAAAACATATATCTAGCTCACGTGATGCCTTCACTGTGCAGGACAGGGTTACCGGCCACACTAATGGCAGAGCAAGCCCGCAGTTTACAGTCTGAGCATCACATTCACCAAAAACAAACTGTTAATATTAAAAACTAATAAACCAGGTAACTGACGAGGTACAAATGTAATATACAGCAGCAATATATACAAAATAACAAGAATTACAGATGTTTTCCAGCTAAAAACTGTCAAGTGGTGAGCACTCTGGATAGGGGACGCTGTTAGATTCAGCAGTGGCTGGGGAAGACTGTGATTTAAAAGTGGCACACTGTGAAGGAGGATCATTACATAACCTCGGGGTGGGGGGAGAGTGGGAATAGTATGCTAGTACGTTGTGCGAGTAGGTTCTAAGAGGGCAGTCCAATAATAAGAGACAGGAAATAGTGGGGGTGGGGGCAGAAACCCAGTCAGTAGTATGGCCAGATTCAGAAGAGAGGGAAAAAAAAAAAAAACTGTCAGTAGCAATATTACATGCAACTGTGAGTTTTTTGCCAAACTTTGTGTAAAACCTCAATGTCTGTGGAAGAATATGATAACTACTGTTTACTTTTTTTATTTTTGTTTTAATATTATTTTGTTTGGTTGTACTTCTTTTACTTGGGACTTAGTCCAGGGGAATGGGGAACAGGAAGATTGTGCTGAATGTATGGAGTCCTTTCGAGTGCTCGCCACTTAATAAATGGGCACAGATTAATGGAAATTAGCAGCAAAAGATGGGGAACACACGTATCAGAGAAGACTCCTTTTCTGTACAAACTTTGTTTATGGCTTTTTTCACGGGTCGGGCAGGGAGCAACACCGGTGACCTTTATTTCAGTGGAGTAGCTACCCACAGGAGCTATGATTTTAGATATTAAAGAAGACTTATTTTCTGTACAAACTTTTTGTATGGCTTGTTTCAGGGGTCGGTCAGGGAGCAAAACAGGCGACCTTTATTTCAGTGGAGTAGCTACCAGCAAGAGCTATGACTTTAGATATTAGAGAAGACTCCTTTTCTGCATCACCCTTGCTAAGCACCGCCCTTTGACCCTTGAATATGCCTTCAAAGGTTAAGAATAAGTTGCCTGTGCAAGTAGTTGGAAGCCGTTATGTCATAGTAAGTTGGTATATAGCTTTAATCTAGATATGAGATGACTGCATGCAGGAAAGCACTGTGGGGCTGACCTTGTGGTGACTGATGTTCTACCCACTTCAGAGGGCCCCTCTAAGTAAGAAATAACAGATATGTGAGCACTTGCCTTGTCATATAATATTCTGCACTGGGTGGATTTTACATTTTGTCCCTCACTCTTAATTGAGGTTGTCCATCTGTGTTTATAGTAAGAGATTTGCCTGTACATACTACACATTTATAATTTGAGATCCCTGTTCTGATTTTGTTTGGTGGCATATGTTCTTAATATCTGGAGAGTGGCCAGATACTGTTAATCCCATTATATCTGGTACAGTAACACCCTGATGTGGACTGAGGCACTTGTGCATGAGATTTGTTAAGGCAGATATGGAGAGGGCAATGTACCCCTCTGTGACACCCACAACAAATGGCTTTATGTTGCATCACCTAGTATGTTGAGCACTTACATCTATTATTATCTGATGGACAGCAGGCTGTTTAACTTGTTCATATTCAGACTTCATTATAGCTGATACATCTGACGTGTTCCAGTAGTGATGCAACAAATAAATAGCCAGAAGCAGAGGACATTAGAGAGTCATACATCTTGATACAGCAGGCCAAAGTGGGGGGACAGACCCATGATGCCATAGAACTTTGGAATTCTGGAGTTCTTATTGCTGGATGCCACTTTTCCACAAACTATCCTACTTTAGGCATAATAAAGTATTATAACAGTAGATGCTGTGTTGACTGCCAGTGTCTTAAGAAGAATGGAGACGAGCACTATTCATTCTAGCTGAGGCTCCCTTAGAGTTTATTAGTCTATTGTGTTACAGCTGACATGTTTCTCCACAGCTGTTCCTCATTCTGTGTAAGCATCTTCAGTCATATGGTGACTCATGGTAACAGCTGTTCACTGTTTTTTTTTAAAGAGTAGGAATGGACTTTGTAAGATATGGGAACCCTGTTCAGCATCAAGAAGCACTTCTTGTTCCCAACCCCAAATTAGCATTAGGCACTTTAACTGTAGAAACTCACCATTTTATTGTATGAACATTAAAGTACTATGTATGAATGCTTTGTTACTCTAATGGGCAGTTATTTATGCTGCCACTGTCAGTAATCTAATTTAGGGATGCAAGCCTTGGTTGTATTCCTAGTCCAGAACTAAAATGGTAAACTATTGTGCAAGTTAAGTCCTTACTGAAGCGTTTCTTTTCCCCTTATGAATGAAGAAAATTCAGATCTTTGGGCACCTAGCATGCTTTACTGCACAACACAGACCATCCTCCTTCATTCCAGAGTTAGAAGTTCATTCCTGATCTCTCTCTGGTCATGTCTGTTTAGGTTTTCATGTGCTCCCTGCATCATATTGGGTTTTCATTGGGTACTGTAGTTTACTTCCATCTTCCAAAACATTCTAATGGACTGGCTACCCTAAGTTTTGTGCATTCATTGTATTTACCCTTACCTTTCAAGACCAGGTTACGATTGAAGAGAGTTAGAGATGAACTAGTCCACTTGTGTAGTAATCAGTCAGTAAACTACATTATATGTATGCATTTTGTAATAGGTATATCCACAATCTTCTGTGATGGTACCAGATAAGTAGATACAATCCATGAGTAATAGTTATCGTAAAGAAGTGACTGGCAGTTTATCACAGAGGATTTAAGGCTATGCAGTACCAGTGAAATTCATCCATTAGTACAGTATTAGAGTCCTTCAGTCTCCATTTGTGAATTATGTGACTTTGCAAGTCAGTTAAATAGGCATATTTGCCGGGTGTCCCATGAAAAACCTACTTGTGTCTAGTGGGATGACCTAGTTAACAGATCAATAGCAACAATTGTTCTAAGATTATGCTATTCTTTTTCTTTATAAGAAGATGATTCAGGATAATTAATATGAAATGTTGACTGGTGCTCATATCGTAATGAACATATATATTTATGAAAACATACCACACATACATGTAGTATAAAATGTTGTGGTCTCCATATTTTTCAAAGTGAGGGGAGAAAAATAAATGTGAAACAAACTGGCTCAAAAAAAAAGGTATTTTGGAGAACTTTGCAGATGATTAGTATCATGAGACTATGGATGAGCACTGA
Source organism: Protopterus annectens (assembly GCF_019279795.1). Taxonomy (NCBI): domain Eukaryota; kingdom Metazoa; phylum Chordata; order Ceratodontiformes; family Protopteridae; genus Protopterus; species Protopterus annectens. The sequence goes on from NC_056744.1 coordinate 729,268,803, forward strand.
TTCATAAGTGGAGTTCCAAAGTAGAAAACACAAAATTAAGAAAAAATGTGGAAATGCAATTCTGACGAAGTCAATTATCAAAGTAGTCAAATGCACTAAAGTATTTTTAAAACTACTGCAGCATGTCCTCTTTTGTGTGTATTTTTAGAAACTGCTTTTCTTACATCTTCCTTTTATAGCCTGTGTGTATACCATGAGAAATAAATATGTGCTTATCATACTATCTTTATGTTTAAGTAACCAGGAGTGACTTCTTGGGCTTCACTATTGATCATTCATAGGTATGTACTAGGCTATTGGCCCTAGGGCCTATATAAGCCTAGCCAAAAAGGTACCCTGGCTTTCGCCACCTAAGAAAATTATTTTCCTGTGCCCCTGTTGAGCAGAGCCACAGAAGTGATCTCCGTTGAGCAGAGCCACAGAAGTGATCTCCGGGGTGAATTTCCTATCTCCTATTGACTATTAACTACACACATCTCAAGAATGATAATTATCTATCACCGCATCAATTTACCTAGCATTATGGATGGACAGTTTCCCACAGTTTCTCCAGCCAGCCTGGGTGACATGGGCATCCTGAGGCAATATAGCAACTGCCTTATGTGCATGGACAACCCACTACTTTACAAATTCATTATGTGAGAGGTTCATCTATATCAAGAATCTGAAAGCCAGGCTCTCTCACTCACCAGTCATTCCATCTGATACTAAGCAGGTTGTCAGCATACACACACCACCTCCTGCACCTACCAGACTAACAACACATAAAGCTACATAGGTAGAGGTCCTTACAAAAAGCTTACCTAAACATCAGAGACCTCACAAGCACAATTCACATAATACATCCTCTGTAGAACATAGTACACATAATGTATCGCACACCAGTATCTCACCAGTCAAACACCTAAGGCATAACACAAAAACAAACATCTTAGTAATAGGTGACTCAATTGTGAGACACACAGATGTCCCTCTCACCGGTTTGGTAAGGAAAAGGTCACGGTCTGTCAGGTGCCACGATCCGCCACATCACACACACAAACACACACACACACACACACACACTTAGGTCTCTTAACAACAGGCAGTGTTATGACTCCATCATAGTCCATGTTGGTGTGAACAACTAGAGACATACCTCACTGGACTGTATGAAGAGAGACATGACTGGGCTCTCGGATTATGTGTCTCAGGCAGGTATGTCCCTAGCCTTAAACAGCATTTTACCTTTGCCAAGGATGACACCTCAATATAAACAAAAAATGATTGACTTCAACAAATGGCTTACTTTCTGGTGTCATTCAAAGGGGCTCCAGAGTCTGTCTGCTTGGGATGACATGATTGACAGACCTTGATGCTTTGCCAGAGATGGTCTTCATCTGTCACCCCTGGGATTTTGGTTACTAGTTTAGGCTCTTGCCATCCCCATAGTGCCGCTTTTAGTCAATGTCACAAGAACAAAATTCCCAGCGTAAAAATACCCACTAAAACAACCTCAAGGTTATGCTGCTAAATGCTAGCAGTCTAAACCAGAAACTGCACTCACTGGAAGCAGTCCTCACCTTGGAAGGTGCTGACATTTGTGCAGTTACCGACACCTTGTTTAAGGCTGTGGAGAGCACCTCAGCTTATACCGGGTTACATTTCCTTCCAAACGTTCAGACCACAAACTGAAGGTGTGAGAACTAAAGGAGGTGGTTCATCAATATTCATTAAAGATAACTACACCTCTAGATTGGTTAAACAGCACGATTCCCTTGAATTAATTCAGGTGCAATTGACTGTAGTTAAGACCCCTGTTCAGGTCATTGCTAGATATAGGACCCCCTCCATGAATCAGGACATCCACTCAGCCTACTTGGATCTACTTGAGTCAATCAAGATACAACTAAACACCCTGGTTTTGGGTAACTTTATTTACCCGTTCATACACTGGGTAAATTATACGTGTTCTAACTCACTAGCCCAAAGTTTCCCGTACTTTGTTAACTCCAATGCCCTGAACCAGCTGGGTGACACATCCACAATGGGCTTAAACACCCTGGACCTGGTGCTCACTAACATGGGGGGGGCACTGCACTACTCCCCGTGTGCGGCCATCCCTGATGAGATCTGACCACAAATCACTCTCATTAGAAGTAACTATAACAGAAGACCCCCACCCCCCCAGCAACAATTAGACTAAAAAACTTTTCCAAGGCCAATTACAACCTCTTACATGATGGCATAAACAGCTTCGTAGTCCATCCCCCCAATGATGGAACAGACACCTGTGCTGAGTTATACACCAATGACTTATACAAGCACCTGTACAATTGTATTGACTCTGCAATACCTGATAGAACCAAAAAAAGAAGTTATGTCCTTACCATAACGTTCCATGTGGAGTGTTCATCTCGCCTTTGTTCTTACACGTGGGTGTCGGAGCCGATCCTCGGCTCCGAGTCGGCCGCTTAGCAAAGCTTTGCATCCAGAAGAAGCTCGAGACCAACCTACCTCCCACAATTCCCTCTGCCTTTACCTAGATCTAGTTTGCAATAAACAACACCAGATCCAGCAATAACAAAGTAATCCCCTATAAAGAAAACCTACGTATACACAAGGAACGTAACTAGCTCAAGCCAGTAGAACAACAGAGAGATCACTAGTGGGAGACAAACAGGCCAGACTTCTAAACCGAACGTTCTTCCAGACCTGAGGGTGGGAGGGTGGGAATGTAAGAACAAAGGCGGGATGAACACTCCACATGGAACGTTATGGTAAGAACTTAACTTCTTTATGTGAGAGTGTTCAATCTCGCCTTTTGTTCTTACACATGGGTAGCGTCCCTAGCTCTGTTACCCCGAGTGACTCACGGAAGAACGTTCCTGAGCACAGTGGAACCAAAAGATGCTCTGTCCCTGGAAGTCTTGTCCACTTTATAATGAGTGATGAATGTATGTGGTTTAGACCAAGTGGCTGCCGCACAAATAGTGTCCAAAGGCAGACGAGCCGCATGAGCCAAAGATGTAGAAACTGACCTAGTAGAATGTCCCTTTGGTTTGGTGGGCAAACTCTGATTAGAAGCAGAATAAACGAAAGTAATACAATCAGTCAGCCATTTGGAAAGAGTACGCTTCGTCACTGCCATGCCCTTTTTGTTGTCCGCAAAGGCTATAAAGAGTTGGTCTGCTTTTCTATGGTCTTTAGTTCTATCTAGGTAGAATCTGAGTTGTCTATGAACATCCAACTTGTGCAACATATATTCCAGCTTATTGGAGTGGTTTTTTAAAAATGTGGGAAGCTCAATGGACTGATTAATGTTGTTAACTGAACAAACCTTAGGGAGGAACGAAGGGTTGGTGCGTAATGATACCCTGTCCGGGTGAAAAATTAAATATGGCTGCTTAATGGAAAGAGCCTGAAGTTCTGATACTCGTCTGGCTGAAGTGATAGCTACTAGGAAAAGAGTTTTCCAGGACAAGAACTTTAAGGAACAGGAAGAAGCTGGTTCAAAAGGTGGTAACATTAGTTGGGATAAGAGCAGATTTAGATTCCAAGGAGCTGTAGGAAACCTAACTGCTGGTCTAAGATGAAAGGACCCTTTCAAGAAGGCTTTACAAAGCCTATGAGCCATAATGGGCGCTCCGTTCTCTCCTACATGGAAGTTCGAAATCGCAGCCAATTGAACTTTTAGAGTAGCAGTAGAGGCTCCTTGATGAAACAGTATGGACAGGAACTCCAAAATCTTGATTAGAGGGGCTACTAAGGGATCTAAATTTTGTTTAGTCGCCCAGTAAACGAAACGTTTCCACTTACCGGTGTAAATTTTAGTAGTGGAAGCCTTATGAGAGGCTACCAGAATGTCCTGAACCGCCGGAGAGAGAAGATCAGACCTGGCTAAGTAGGGAAGCGGAGCAGCCAAGCTGCTAACTTGAGGGACAGGAGTGACGGGTGGGGAGCTCCTGACGAATGAGTCAGTAGATCTGGCACCGGGTCCAGAATCCAGGGCTCCCGCATTTGGTGAGCTTGAAGAAAGGGGAACCAAATCTGTCTAGGCCAGAATGGGGCAATGAGAAATATAGTTCTTTCCTGGTCCTTGGCTTTCTGAAGAAATCTCGGTATCAGAGGTATAGGGGGGAAAGCGTACAGGAGACCCGGGGGCCAATCGTGAATCAGAGCGTCCCTGGGGACATCCCCTGGAGGGGGAAGAAGGGCAAAGTAACTTCTGCATTTGGTGTTCATTGGAGACGCAAACAGATCGCAGCAAGGCTGGCCCCACTTGCGGAAGATCCTTTCCGCCACTATCTGGTTGAGGGACCACTCGTGAGGTAACAGGATGGCTCTACTCAACCTGTCCGCTATGACGTTGGATAACCCCGGGATGTGCGTTGCTATCAGAAAGCGACCCGTGGATTCTGCCCATTGCCAAATTCTCATGGCCTCTCTGCACAACTGGTAAGATTTGGTTCCTCCTCGTTTGTTTATGTACCAGACTACGGACATGTTGTCCGTCTGAACTGCAATGGTCCCTAGAGGTAGAAGGGGGAGAAGTGTAGCAACGCTAGAAACACTGCCCTCATCTCTAGAACATTGATGTGCAGGTTGTACTCTAAACTGGTCCATTCGCCTTGGACTGTCTGTCCCTGAAAAATGCCCCCCCACCCTATCAGGGAAGCGTCCGTGGTCACCGTGGTTGTTGGTGTGGGTAACACAAACGGTCGGCCGCTGATGAAATTGTGATTCTGTAACCACCAAGACAGGTGTGCTTTGCAGGTGTTTGTAATGTGAATCTCGTGTGTCAGTGGTAACTGTTGGAACGACCACGTTGAGAACAGCAGCCATTGGAGAACTCTCATGTGTAGCCTCCCCATGGGAACTGCAATGAGGGAAGCTGACATGAGTCCCAAGACTTTCAAGACTAGTTTGGCTGGGGACTTTTTGGACAATAGTAGGAGAGATACGTGTTCTTGTAGGGAAGCTATTCTTGCGGAGGGGAGTTTTAGGAGCAAAGAACGGGTATCTAGCTCTGCCCCTATAAATGAAATATGCTTCTTGGGCTGTAACGCAGATTTTTCGAAATTTATCGAAATCCCTAGCTGAACACAAAGGGTGAGCATGTAGTCCCTGGCCTGTATCAGTTGACGCTCGGTGGTGGCAGAAAGGAGCCAGTCGTCCAGATACGGAAACACCCAGAATCCTAGGCGTCTCAAGTGAGATGCTACCACTGCCATGCATTTGGTGAAAACCCTGGGGGCTGAGGTTAGACCAAAGGGCAGGGCCCGTTAATGAAAGTGTCTGGCTCCCAGCTGGAAGCGCAGGTGATCTCTGGACGCTCTGGCCATTTTGATGTGGTAGTAGGCGTCCCTGAGATCTATTGAGCACATCCAGTCGTCCTTCTGTAAGAACGGAAGGATTGATTGAAGCGTGACCATCTGGAACTTTTCTTTCTTGACATACGTATTTAGATTGCTTAGGTCCAGAATTGGCCTCCAGTCCCCTGTTTTCTTTGGAACTAAAAAGAACCTTGAGTAAGTTCCGGATCCTGTTTGGTCTGCCGGGACTGGTTGGATGACTCTTTTTTTTTTTAGCAGCTTTGAGATTTCTATAGCTGCAGGTTCTCACAGATGGGGTAGAACATCTGGGAATCTTTTTTGTGGTAATGGAGGGAATAGAAAAGGAATTTTGTAACCACTGGTAATAATGCTTTTTACCCATTTGTCTGATGTAAGTTTTTGCCAGGCCTGAGGGTATAAAGCCAAGCGTCCCCCGACTGCCTCCAGAGCAGGACAGTCGGGCCTCCTCTCAGGAGTGCTGGAAAGGCTTCCCTGGGATGGTATCCCTGTCGCCTTGGTTTTGCGGACCCCATCTGCCACCAAGGTGGCGTCTTCCACCTCTGCCCCCTCCCCCTCTGCCTCTGGAGGAGGCATCACCCTGTGTGCCTGGGAAAGAACTCTGGGGTTTATGAAACCACATCTTTCCACCTCATTGCCCTTTGGGGTACGGTCTGGATGGGGTGGAAAAACGGACTCCGACAGCAGACAGAGTCTTTCCCTCTTGCTCACACTGGGTCAGGGTCTCCTTTACTTTGGGGCCAAAAAGAGTGGCACCATCAAAGGGGGCGTTAGTAAAGGAAGACTTGAAGGCTTCCGCAAAGGAGCACAGGCGCATCCAGGATTGTCTACGAAGAGCAATCGCTGAAGCTGCAGCCCTACTCGACCCTTCGGCCGCATACGAGATGAGCCTCATGGATGAGTTCACAATAGATGTAAGGGTATTGAGCTGTGCTGTAACCTTATCCGAGACAGCAGCATCTGTACTACCCTGGAGGGTATCTCCCAACTCCTTGACTAGATCCCTCTGTAATCTTGTGAAGTGTGTCAAGTAGTTCAGCGATCGCATGGAAAAAGTTGCTGAGCTGAAAATGCGCTTCCCATATCTGTCCATGGTCCTAGAGTCTCTGTTAGGAGGATGAACAGACGAGGAAGATTTGGACATCTCCTTTTTCGTGGCAGCTGCCACCACCATAGCGTCCACTGGAACTCCCTTAGTGAGATATGACTTATCCTGAGGGGCAGTTATATATTTGTTAGGCTTCCTGGGAACTGGTTCCACTGTGTCAGGTGTCTCCCACGCCCTTCGAGCAATCAATTCCATTAACTCGTCGAAGGGCGGAGTGACCCAGGAGGAAGAAGGGCAAGCACCAAATGCCTTCAGCAGAACCGACTCATCCTCAGAAGGGGGTAGGGCCTGCCAATCACCTCTCTGTTTCAGGATCTCCAAGATGTCAGAAAAAGAGATATCCTCTGTAGGTGATTTTGGGGACCCCTCTGACTCATCCAAGTCAGTATCCGATGTTAAGGATTCTTGTGGAGAATCTAAGTGCCTCCTCTTGCACAATCTTTTCCTCGGGACGTCATCGGGGGGGGGGGGCATCCGATGAAGCCTCCGAGGAAGAAGGGGCTCCCTCTGGGAGTGGCTGAGACACTGGTGCTCGATGCTTTTGTGTAGTCGTGGGTGCAGAAGAAGACAACGGACCATTATGGGAGGGAGAAGTTGCTTCTGCTGAAGTGGTTGTCTGAGAAGACAATACCTTCCTCATAAGGTCGAAGGCCCCTGGACCCCGAGCCGAGGAATCCCCCAGTTTAGAAGAACACGGAGATATCTCCGACGCGGAAACCAAGGGCATCGACCCCGAGGACGGAGCCGAAGTGATCCGTGCCGAGGCGCCGAGGGGGAGAGTCAACACCGAAACATCGGTTCGACTCTCGGTCCCGGAACCAAGGCTAGATCGTCGGCTCTGCGAGTCCGGTAATGGTTCCGACGGAGTCGAGGTCAATGGTGCCGACCGAGAAAGGGACGGTTCCGGCACCAAGGGCTCCACTATCATCAGATCAACGTCTCCCGGCTCCGAAGGTTGAGTAGGCCTCGGAGGAGGATCAGATCGAGATAAAGGAAGGCCTTCGAGTCTCGACACCAATTGAGAGGAGACTGCAATGAGTTTGGACAGGGCCGTGTTCTCCATTAACTTCTGCACCACACGATCTACGTCGGTGTCGGAGAGGGGCCTGGAAGACCGAGTCGAAGGAATCGAGGACGGTGCTGACCTCAACAGAGCAGGAGGTGGAAGCTCCGCCACCGGTTCCAAGACTCGAGGCTCGGTGACAGACAGAAGTTCGACACTCAGCCCCGAAGTCTGTAGAACCTGTGAACGAACCTTAAACGAAGAACTCGGAGCCGATGACCTGGGCTCCAATGTCTTCGACTCCTTCGAGGATCTAGAAGCCTGGTCTGACTTGTCAAGAGCCTCCTGGAAGGCAGTCTTCAAAAGACCTCTGTCCATAAGCTTCCTGCGCCTATCTGTCATGACCCTTCCACTAAAGGAATGACAGATAGAACAGTCTTCCTGTAAATGGAGAGGGCCAAGACAGTAGACACAGGAGCTATGGTTGTCGGTGACAGACATCTTCTGCCCACACTGACACCTCTTAAATCCTGACTTAGCTTTCTCAGACATTCTGTAAGAAAAAGTAAGTACACTATTACAAACACTGTCAAATTAGGTTATCAAGTAACTAGCAATAAAATTGCAGGTATCAAAATCCAAGTTTAGCAGTAGTGGGGTAGGCCCTAAGGTAAACCTAAACTATATATATGTATGTATATATATATATATATATATATATATATCTATAATAGAAAAAGGATGACCAGACCACACACACACTAAATATAAGAGTCAAGAATCCTAAAACTTTTGAAGAAAAAGTTATCTTATCTTCCCAGTTAGTCTGAGCTGTGTAGAAACGATGCGATCGGTTGCAGCGGCAAACTAGATCTGAGGTAAAGGCAGAGGGAATTGTGGGAGGTAGGTTGGTCTCGAGCTTCTTCTGGATGCAAAGCTTTGCTAAGCGGCCGACTCGGAGCCGAGGATCGGCTCCAACACCCATGTGTAAGAACAAACGGCGAGATTGAACACACTCACATCAACATATTCAAGGAAAAAGAAAACTGCCTGGTGGGCAACTGCTATTAATAAGCTATACAGTAGGAGAAGGAATTTGATGTCCAAGAGTAGGAAGGAACAGTCTCAAAACTGGAAATCCTCCCTCGTCAACTTAAACAAGCAAATAAGACTCCTAGTGAAGTCCTCCAAAGTTAATTACAAATCCAAATTAGCTTCTTTAACTAAGGGGTAACCACAAGGTGTTCTTTAGTTACATCCATAACCTCATAGGTAAGGCCCAGATCTGTGCTGAACTCATAGTTGATGGTACTACATATATAGAACCTGTGGATATATCAAACCTGCTGGCTTGACAGGTTCAATGAAAACTTCACTTCCCTGTCCCTGCCACGTATACCCCAAAGCATCCCTAACACCTGTCCCCCACCTAGTATCTCTGAGGAGCAGGAGCCTGTATGGGACCAGACAACATCCCGGGCTGTGTTCTACAAGAGTTAAAACAGGAATTAGCAGCATGCTTTTTAATCACAGCCTAAGCACTGGTTTCGTCCCAGGAGAATGGAAAACGGCTGTCATCATCCATGGGCCCTGGGAACTATAAACCCATTAACCTGACTAGCCTTATCTGCAAGGCCATGGAATGAATCATCATGGACCTTATTAACAAAGATATAGAAAATCTCCAAATGCTCAACCCTACCCAAGTTGGCTTTGTCAAGGGGAGATCATGCCTGTTAAACTTGGATGACTTCTTTGAGACAGTCACTAAAGCACTAGATGAGGGCAAATCTGTGCATACGGCCTACCTAGGCATAGGCAAGGCCTTTGACACAATCCCCCACTCAGGCATCATTGATAAACTTACACAGCTAGGTATCAACCCATATATTATCAGGTGGATTGTAAACTGGCTTACTAATAGAACTCATACGGTCAAAGTATGGGACTCCACCTCCTCCAGCACACCTGTAATCAGTGTTGTTCCACAGGGGTCGGTTCTGGGACCCCTACTGTTCGGAATCTAGTTCTCCAAAGTAAAGGCTAAAACTAAAGGAATGTGGCTGACATAGTTTGCTGATGACTGCAAACTGGGAGCGATCATTGAAACCTCTAGTGATGTCAACATCCTGCGATAAAGTCTTACTTAGACTAATGACTGGTGCCAAAGTCGTAGTCTTAAACTTAATGCAAAAAAAAAAAATGCATTTTCATCCCCTTCAGCAAGGGTGATGTGCAAACTGCCGCAACAGTAGCAATACCCTAAGCACGCAGGTTGACAGCAACCTTAACTTTGATCGCCATGTCTCCACAGTGGTAAGAAGGGCATTTTATATTGCTTATCTCACAAGTTAGGACATTGCCTCCAGAAACAAGAGGTTATAACCCCCCCTGCATTCTTCCCTCATCAATCCAATAATAGAATACAATGCTTCCTTTGGTATGTTCCTTTCCAGACACCTGCAGCAATTGGAGAGACCACAAAGGTTCCTTGCAAAGAAAATTCAGGGTCTTCAAGATCTGTCTTATCATTGTCACTTTATTCTGTGTCATACAGACTGCTCAGAGGCGACCTGTGCCGTGCATATAGAGGAATCTCTGACCCAGCTTTAATGGAAATGCTGCACATTCGCAGGTCAAATGGCACATGCATCACTCGCTCAAAGGACCTTAACCTGGTATGTGACATCAACAGAACTTGCTGAAGAGACAGATTTGTCTCACAGAGGTTGCCCCATCTTTGGAACAAGCTTCCTATTCATGTTAAACAAAGCCCGTCATTGGCCCTATTTAAGTTCAGTTTAGATGATTGGATGGGTAACCGGAAATTCGCCTGGGGGTTTCACCTGTGTCCCTCTTGGACAGGGGCAATACATGATTTTAGTGTCCGCTTGAACCAGACACCCCTGTGAACATGGGTTGAACTTGGCTAGGCTAGGCCCTGGGGCTGTTAGCCTAGTAACATCCTGTGATACTATGACCACTCAAACAGACATTATACCTTACATAATCTTGGGGTGTGCATTAGAGAAAGTGTAATATGGTAACAGGTGGATGTTTCAGCTGCTTTGGTGGTGTAGCCAGCAGTGCCAACAGAAGAGTTCTGAAGTATTTGCCTTTTTGTTACTTATGTTTGCACACATTTCATAAATTGGCATCAACTCCCCTTTTCCCCATTCTGTACATGGAGTTGGGGTGTCACAACAACATTGACCATCACCTAGTTGTATACAGCAAGAAATCTTAGTAGCAACATATAATTCTGAAATAAAATAAAAACAGGAAAATGAATACAACTTTAAAACTCAAAATCTGTTTATTCTTAGAAGCTAGATAACTGTGTCCCCTCTCTCTCTAGTACTGTTTGCATTGTACCATAAACCATAAGTAGTTGTGGTAAGGGCAGCAGGACTTGGGGGATATCAATTAAACAGCAGGTACTAAAGGTCTCATTATACATGGATGATATAATATGTTTAAATAATCCAGAAAAGTAATTATGTAACTTACTCGAACTATTGCAAACATTTTACAATTTTTCTGATTATAGAATTAGCAAAGATAAAAACTAGAGTAGTTTCCATTAGTTTTACTCTAGCTGCAATGTTCATAGGTAGCCCTGGGGCCTTTATAGGCCTAGCCATAGGATTACCCTGGTATAGTGCCACCCGACCTTAGTTCCCAGTGCCTCTGTCAAATACAGCCACTGGTGTTATCCCCTGGGTGAATTTTCTATTTCCCATCCACTTATCAAGATTTCTCTTGAAGAGGGTCAGCGAGGTGCTCTGCTTGACATGTATGGAAAGTATGTTCTATAGCATGGACAGTCTCTGGGTTATACACCTGTCCCTCCCGCATGTTCTGTTAATTGTGGTAATGAGATTGAGGTCTCTGGAGTGGGGGTGCGGAGGGATTGGGATTTCTTTAGATGTAGCATTTCTAACAGTGCTGAGTCAGACATGGCTTTGTAAGTCGAGCAGAGATCGCCTCTAAGTAGGCGATATGAGACAGAGAATAGTTGGAGTTTTTTTGAGTCTGTCTATATAGGACAAGTGTTTAAGGCCTAGGATCCTCTTTGTGAGGTACTTTTGCGGCCTCTCCAGTTGTTGCAGTTGTCTAGTGAGGTACATGCCAAATGGGGCATTGTACTCAATGATTGGCATAATGAGGGAAGAGTAGAGGGAGACAAAGACCTCTTTTCCTGGAAGCAAAACCTTTAGTAATGAGATGTGCCACATAGGACTTTCTGACCACAGTGGCAATGTGGTGATCAAAAGAGAGGTTGCTGTCAACCTGTGTTCCCAGATCTCTTATAACATCTTCTGTGTTCAGTGGACTACCATCAGTGTGGTAATTCATGGGAACTGAGTTTTTCCCAAATGGGATGATGGCACATTTTTTGGAATTGATCTTAAGGCCATGGTTCTGACACCATTCGTTGATCACAGTGAGGCCATTCTGTAGGATGTCAACATCACTTGGGGAGTTAATAATAGCTCCCAACTTGCAATCGTCTGCGATCTTGGTCAACCAGAGTCCCTTTGTGTTGGCCTGGACTTCAGAGAAGTAGATACCAAACAGGAGAAGACCCAGAACCCTGTGGGACTGCACTCATGACTAAACGGTAGTCTGACTTGGAGTCAGCTGCTTTCACACTGTGGGTTCTGTCTGTGAGCTAGTTTGCAACCCACCTAGTGATGTAGGGGTTGATACCAAGTTTAGTGCATTTTTCTATGATTCCTGAGTGGGGAATGGTATCAAAAGCCTTTGCCAGATCAAGGTAGGCTGTATGAACCTCCTTGCTGTCATCCACAGCTCTGGTGACTGACTCAAAGAAGTCAACCAAGTTCAGCAGGCATGAACTACCCTTCACAAAATCAAACTGTGTGGGATCCAGAGTTTGGAGATTCCCTATATTCTTGTTTATTAGGTCTATGATGATGTGTTCCATAGCTTTGCATATCAGACTCGTCAAGCTAAAGGGGCGATAGTTCCCAGGGTCTGTAGTCACTCCTCCTTTGTGGAGAGGGATAACTGTAGCAGTGCGCCATTTGGCAGGGACAAAGCCTGAGGTGAGGCTGTGATTGAACAGAGCACACGGGTGAGGTGCCATTCACTCTGTATTTCATGTAGAACACAACCAGAGATATTGTCAGATCCCATAGAAGCTGTATTCTTGGCCTTTGATAGTGCTGTTTTAACCTGTGCAGCAGTAATAGTGGGTGCCTGGTAATCTATTGGTATTATGAGTGGTCCTTTGGGGGGAGAGGGGGTTAAAGTTGGCACTGAATCTGTCAGCCAGTATACTGGCAATAACTGTTGGCTCGGTATAGGAGGTACCATTGTGTAGTAGCTCAGAGCAAATCTGGGTATTGCCGTGGAGATTGTTTACATAACTATAGAAGGCCTTGTGGTTGTCTTTACTATCTGCTGCAATTCTGTTTTCATACCTAGCTTTAGAGGATTTAATGAGGGATCTCAACTTTGTGTTGAGGCAAGTAAGGGAGTTTTTCCAGTCTTGGGACCTTATTTCACATCAGTTTCCTTCTCCTGTTGTAGAGTTTGTTTATGGCAGGGGACCACCAGATTGGCTTCTTTTTTTGGAAGAGTATGTCTCTGTTCTATTGGGTATGGCGAGATCCATGCATTTGTGTAAATGTTCGTACAGTGCATTGGTGTATGATTCTGCAGTCACGCAACTATTCTCCATTTGCATGGGTGCTGTGAAGTTATCCACCTCTGTTTTTAGGATCCCAAAGTTAGCTTTGGAGAAGTTTTTCATGGTGGTTACCTTTGTTGGGGGGGGGGGGGGTGGATTTCCAAGGTGATTAGTATGTGGTCGGATCTAACCAGGGAGAGGAGCTGACTATTGGTGTAGAGCAACGGTCGGCCATGTTAGTAATTACCAGGTCAGGGATGTTGCTACCTCTAGTGGGTGTAAGAACGAGCTTGTCCAGGGTATTGGAATTAATGAACTCCAGGAAACGTTGGGCAAGTGTACTGGTACATGAGTAGTTTACCCAGTTAATGGAAGGGCAGTTTAAATCGCCTAGTAAGAGAGTGTTAGGTTGGACCCTAATATTCTCCAGTGTGCTTAGGAACATGGAGTGCGAGTCATGGGACATGGTTGGGGACCTATAGCAGGCTACGACCTGAATTGCTGTCTTACCCAATGTTAGCTGCACCTGAAGTATCTCTGATGCATTATGTTGGGCTACCAGTCTGGAGGTGTGCGCATCCTTTATGAATATGGAGACACCACCGCCTTTGGAGCTTCGGTCTAAGTTCTGGGGCTGAAAGGTGTGTAATGAGTTGTAGCCTGGTAGTGCAGGGGTGCTTTCTGCTGCTTTGAACCAGATCTCTGTTACAGCACAAATGTTGATGTTCTCCATTTTAAGGAGTGCCTTGAGCGAGTGCCTTTTGAGATTTAGACTTCTAGCATTGAGCAACATGACCCTCAGATTGCATTTGTTTGTAACTGTTACGGTGGTAATTTGATCTTTGGAAAACCGCCTAAAAAAGGCACTATAGGGGTGGCAAGAGCCTCGGCCAGTATCCGGAAGCCCAGGGGTGACAGATGCAGGCCATATTTGGCAAAGCATCAAGGTCTGTCAATCAAGTCATCCCAGGCAGTTAATTAGGTAATGTCACTATCTACATCATCCTCAGTTTACAGATAGGAGCTTTCTTCAGATTCTGCTTTCCTTTCTCAGTACAGATAATATAGAGAATTGTCAAATAGAATCAAAAGGGATGTCAGAAACTGGGGAATATAATTAGAATAGATCAATGAATGCAGGCATTATTTTTTGTGTTTTGCCTATTCTATGTTTTCCAGTCCGTTCTGACAGAGCAGCCAGAGAAATTTCTAAAATCCATCAGTAAAATAATAAGTGACTTTTATATGGGAAGGGTTCTGATCCCAGGATTGTATAGGACAAGTTGAATTTAAGGAAAGAGGTGGATTGGGAGTGAAAAACTCTGATAACTACTTAATTGATGTTCATGCTTGAATTGCTGTCTCAGTGGGTCAAGGCTGTGTAGAATTCCATTTTATATCCTGCTATGTTAATAATTGCATGTAATTACCATGTAAACTATTTGTATTCTTATTTTTTTCTTTTTTTGTGCTGAGATTTACATCTGTATTTAACTAGACTACTCTACCCTGGTTAACAGATTTAAAATTAATTAAAATATAATAAATGTCCAACTTCCAAAGCGGATGAAAATAGAAGCAGGTTGGCTTTGAGGTATTACAGGAAACCAATGTAAGGTACTCAAATCAAGGGATACCAGGGGGAATTAGGTTTTAACTTTTGAAATTAGAAGTCCATTTTCCATTTTTTGGTAGCAGATTAAGCAAGCAGACTTGCAGTTGAATTGGAAGGTGGAAAAGAATCGCCATCATCTGAAATAAGCCAGGAGACTTGCATATTATGATCTTTCCTGCTACTGTTAAGAGAATTGAAGGTGTTTGAGTTGGTGATTAGTTCCCACCTTGAGCTAATGAAGCTCCTAACTAAAGTAAGACAGGCTTTTCCAGCCTCTACAGGGACTATAAGTAGAACCTCTGCTAGTATTTTGTAACTTAAAATTGAGACAGTGGATAAATGTAGGGTTTCATGGGCTAATCTATCAGCCAAGCAGCTTCCACAGTGAGTCTAGTATACATACTAGTGTCTATGTATGTATGTTTTATACATATATATATATATATATATATATATATATATATATATATATATATATATATATATATATATATATATATATATATAATTTATTTATTTTACATTTGTTGACTGGGATTGTCCGACTGAGCTGAAAAGCCCCTTTTCAGCAGAGGCCTGGGGAGAAAAGCTCCATCATATTATACAATTTTCATTATAAATTAGCATTAGACAGCAATGTTACAGGATTATTACAAGGCATTAAGTAGCAAATACAATGTTATACAGTGTCAATAATCAGGAGTATAGCATAACTATTTCAAGATGTATAAAAATAAATATGTCATTAAGATGAGTATAGTTTTTGGGGTAAGTAGTTAAAAAACCCAGTTTTATCATAATGTATTTGCATGAAGGCAAGACAGTTACAATAGAATGTTTCTCTGAGGCGATTTGCTTAATAGATTTTAGAAGACAGTAGAAAGAGTAGTCAATGAAGATTAGAGAGCTAGTGAGAAGAGTGAGTTAAGGGCAGAACGTAGATTAAGGTATGAGAACTATGGGATGTTTAAGGAGAGAGAGTGCAGTGGCAGGACCAGTGACTTTTAAAGTGCTCTTTGGTGGCTGTCTTAAATTGTTTAGGATGTGTAAGGGTCCTGATTTCTAGTGGGAGCCTATTACAGGCAATAGTGGGGTGATAGCTGTACATGTTGCATCCAAATTTAGACTTGGGTTTGTAGATTTGTAGTAGGTCTTGGTTAGAGCTTCAGAGAGGTCTGGAGGGAGAATAATGGGAGATGAGAGGGGATAGTGCTGGGCAGTAGGAAGGCTGGTATAGGATAGAATGGATGATTTGGAGCTGAGAGAGAAGAAGCTGGTGGGGTAATTCAAGCCAGTTTAGGTGCTTTAGAGAGAGAGACAGTGATGGGATTTGTAGGTTTGTTGGGAAGCAAATCTAGCTACCTTGTTGTAGGTAGATTCGAGTTTGGTCAGGAGTGCCGAGTTAAGATTTGTGGGAATTTGAGAATTGTACATTAGACTGGGTAGAAGGTAGGTGAGAGAGAGTAATCTTGGCTTCAGAGCTAAGGAATTTCTTGATACAGTAAAGGAGCCCAAGTTTTGAATGTGTCTTTTTGATACACTTATTAACATGAAAGTCAAAATTTAAGCTGATCATCGATGATTATGCCTAAGAGCTTAGTACTGGATTCTACCTGAATGTGAGTGTTATTAAGGGACTGTATGGAGAAGGAGAGTTTAATATTTATGAACTTTTAGGGAGGAAGACTAACAGCTTTGTTTTTTTAGGGTTAAGGATGAGCTGGTTGTTGGGAGAGCCAAGTTTCAACTAAGTCAAAAGATGCCCGAGTAGCTGAGAAGAGCTTAGAGGGAGAGTTGGCTGTGGTGATGACTTGTAGAGTCATCTGCGTATTGCACTAAAGATGACTGAGGACAGGAGGTATAGAGCTGATTAGTAAAGATATTAAAAAGTAAAGGCCCCAGGATAGACCCCTGAGGTACATCCATTTTGACAGGGAAAGGAGGGGAGAGTGCAGAGTGCCATCTCACTGATTGAGCTCTATCAGTGAGGTAGCTGGAGAACCATGCAACAGTATCAGAGGAGAAGTTGAGGTTATGCACTTTGTGCAACAGAAGAGAGTGTGAGACAGTGTCGAAAGCTTTTGAGAGGTCCAAGAATAGGCAAGAAATAAGTTTATGCTCGTCCATGGCTATAGAGACTCTGTTGAGGAAGGCTAATAGAGCTGGAGTGGTGCTATGTTTGGGTCTGAAGCCGTGTTGAGTGAGTGGAAGCAGATTTTCCTGTATTAGATACTGCATAACTTGTTTATGAATACATTTTTCTAGTACTTTAGAGAGAGAGGGGAGATGATAGCGATAGGTCTAAAGTTGGAGATATCAGAGGAGTTGCCTCCTTTGTGTATAGGTAGAGTGTAGCATTGTTTCCAGATGGAAGGAACTTTAGATTCAGAGATAGAGCGATTAATTAGGATAGATACAGGGAGAGCAAGAGAGTCAGCTGCTCGTAGAAGAAAAGTGGAAGGAATATTGTCAGCAAATGCTGAGCATGGTTTTAATTTAGAGTGTAGAGTTTTGATGTAGCTAGTAGGTACAGGTTTGAGAGAGAAGGTATTTGAGGAGATAGTATTAGGAGTAGGTTCAGAAAAGTTGGAGATGTTAGTAGCAGAGGAGTTTGAGTTAGGGTTAAGTAGCTTAGATATTGAATCGATAAAATAGGTATTGAAGATAGTGGCAGTTTCTTCAGATGTCTTGTCTGGGCATGGATTGGGGGAGCTAAGGTTATCGGGATGTAATATTTGGTTAATAGAGTTCCAGAATTTTTAGGATTAGATTTTAGGGCTGTGGGAGGTTTGTTATAGAAGACTTTTTTATCTTTGTTTATGTGTTTTTTGTCAGATTTCTGAGTTCTTTATATTTTTGTAAGTCTGCAGAGAGCTTAGTTTGTGACCATTTTTTCCATAGTTTGGCTCTAGTTATCATAAGGATACGAGTGGCTTTTAAAAGCCAGGGAGATATGGTGGACTTAATTCGGACTTTGTGAGGGGGAGCAAGTGAGTCTAAGATGCTAAGGAAGGTGGAGTTGAAAGCTAGGACTGCTTCTTCTAGTGGGAGTTTGGTAAGGAATTTCCAGTTTACTTTAGAGAGGAGGGTATTAAAGGTTTCTGGATGGAATTTAGAGAGTTTACCACAAGTGATAAATTTAGGTTTTATATATATATATATATATATATATATATATTTATATATATATATATATATATATATATATATATATATAAATATATATTTATATATATATATATATATATTTATATATATATATATATATATATAAAATTTATTTAGTTATTTGTCTGTCTGTCTTTGTTTACTGGGAAAGTCTGACTGGGTAATACCCACTCTCAGCAGAAGCCAGGGGAGAAAAGTTCCATTTAATTACATTGCATTATACTAAGTTCCTGTTACACGTGGAGTAGTTACATTTCTGTTTGCATTTATGTACAAACAGTAGTTACATTTATACATTCTAAGATTTTACAGAGGTGGAAGTTAAAGAGAAAGCCCACATGCAGCTTAGTGGATTGTACAGGCAGCAGTTATGTATAAAAATTAGTTTTGTTATTTCAGTGAGAGGTTGAAAGTATTCTGTTTAAGGAGAGTATTTGGAGAGTATCATATGGTGAACACAAAGCCTTAACCTTATGGTGAGCATGTGCAGAACCAGGATTGGTTAAGATGTTGTTTAAGCAATGGTTTAAAATTATTGAGTTTGTTGGAGAGTTTTATTTGTGTGGTGATACTATTCCAGAGTTTAGCAATGTATCAGTAGTAGAGTGAGTATCTTGCAACATTATTTGACTTATGTGTAAGTAATAAGAATTTATTACTCTGAGATCCCTTGCTGGACAGTAGGGTAGTAATAAGTTTTGTAGTGCAGGTTATTTTTCTGGATGATGAATGAGTTTGTGTGCTGTAGTTAGTTGTGAATATGCTGGGTAGTTATGAAGTTCAAGCTAGTTTAATTGCTTTAAGCTATGACAGTGGTGAGTCATGTGAGGGAGATTGGTGTCAAATGTAGCTGTTTTATTGTAGCAGGAGGCAAGTTTCTTTCTTTGAGTACTGTTTAAGTTTGTTAGGCTAGGAGCAGCTTACAAAAAAGTTGGCAATAAGAAGGTGGTGGCTAGAGTTTTTCTTGCAGTATCTGTAAGGAATCCATTGATCCTATAAAGGGAACCTAGATTCTGGTGTGGAGATATAATGGTGTGCAGTATATGATGGTCATATTTGAGAGTGTCATCTATTACAACACCTCAATGTTTACTGTGAGTTACAGTTTCAATTGCAGTATTATTTGCTGACTTTATTGTAAAAGATTGCTTCTGATTTTGCCAATGTTTTGAGGTAAAAAGTAACTTAGTTTTCTTGGGACTGAGTAGGAAATTTGATTCTTTGAGCTAAGTTTCTGCAGAGGAGAAAGATTTTCAGGTAGTGTCTTGGAGCTTATTTGTTGAGGCCGCGTGTATTAATGTTGAGTCATCTACATACTGAACTAAACTAGCATGGTGAGTGGAGGTCATTAAGAAATATATTAAATAGGACAGGACCTAGGATAGAGCCCTGAGGGACACCTGTAGTAACTGGTTGAAAGGATGAGTAAGTTTGTTGCCATGTTGCCTTCCATATATGTAACTAAGAAACTACAGCAAGGAGTGTTGTAAAAGTCCTATTGAAGAGAGTCAAATGAGCAGTTGCTGGTGCAAGACCGTATCAAATTCATTATTTTGGAGGGGGGGTGGATAGCTACTGGTCTGTGGTTATTAAACTCTGTAGATGTGCCTCTTTGTGCAGTGGTATGATGTAGGATTTTTTCCACAGAGATGGGACATATCTATCTGCTATGGACCTATTAATTAGTATGGCCGCAGGGATGGCTATGACTACTGTGGCCATTTTTAGGTAGTCTAATGGTAGTTGGTCTACAGCTATGGAAGTAGTTTTTACGTTAAGGAGCAACATCCTTATGAGCGAGGTAGGTAGTAAATTAAAACTGAAGAGCTGTGGGTGACTTTAATTGGACAGGGGTAGAGAGAGAGGGGGGGGCAGATGTGTTAGTATCTAAGAGAGATGACCATGATTGCATAAAGTAGGAATTAAACTGTGTGGGGATAGTCTGCTGTCTATTGGTTGTTTTTATAGAGGGAGTGGTGGTCTTGCCAGGGTGTGTAGTATAATCTGCAAAATCTAGGAAACACAAGATTTTTTCCTGAATGTGCATATTCAGATGTCTTGTACACCAGTTAATTTACAGCATTGTATAAATATTGGAACGTGGGCATATGACTGAGGGTTTCCCTGCGTTCACTTTTTTAGGAACTTTTAGATCCGGTGTGTAAGACTTGTTGTCTTCCTTATCTTCATGTCCATTGGACTTAATGAAAATGCTTCTTCTGTAAACTATGACGGTACTGTTGTTTTTTGTTCGTAATAGTGTGCAAGAAATCCTTACCATATACTGGAAAGGTGGCAGCAACATTTAGGAATGAGTTTACCATGAGTTAATTTTTGGAGCTCAAGGTTAGATAGTTCTACTGATGAGTACCATTTTGTGGAAGTGGAACATTTTTGAGCTACTGCCATTTTGATGGGGACTGGATGCTGCTCTTAAGGCAGTAGGGTCTTCTGCTAGATATATGTAAACCATTCAGTTTATACTCCATAGACAGTTGGGAGCTGGAGATTATTAGGATGGTTAAAGGTTAAGCTAAAATACATTTGCTATTAACGTGCATTTCAAATTTCTTTAATACATATGGTTAGAGTGCCCAATTTGCAGTTCTTTTTTTTTTCTTAATATGAGTTTGGTGTCAGAAGTCATTGCGGCTAAGCTGTTATAAGTGTATCCATCTAGAATCTAGAAAGACTGTGTTTATAGCCTGCTTTAGAGGTATAGCTAACATCATAGTAAAATTCTGATTCCTTAATGCCTGATTTCAAATCCCGAGTGGGACAGTTGCTTCTTATTTCATAAACAGCTGCACAGCTTTGTACATGCCTTTGAAAGAAAAAAATAGCATGTAGCAGGCTCATTTTTTTAATTAATTGGTAAAGTTATGTATATAAGATCCTTAAAAGACATACCTGGTGGTTATGCATTTAAAATAACTCAACATTATTTCTGTTGCAAGTCATTGCTCAGACCCTTAGGCTGCATAGTATTTAGCATAAATATGTATCCAGATTCAATATTTCCATGTATTACACTGTAACTACTTGGAGCTTTTCTCCCCAGGACTCTGCTGAAAATGGACACTAGCTATCCAGTCGGATTATTCTGGTAAAATAAATGTTAAAGAAAACAAAAAATATGTAAAAGAAAAACATTTCCATCCAAAAGCATATTCACTTTAGGATATGCATACAGTAGGAAAAGAAAACCGTGAACAATGAGTTGTAATACAGATATTTGGTATAATTTTTTTTTTTTAGTTATAATACCACCTATTAGCCTTGCATGCTATAGGTTATTTTAGATGATGATGAGTTTTTAACCTTGAAAGCTCTGAGCAAAGGTACTAGTTTGTGTTATGGTCTAGTTAAGCGCCTGTGACACCAATGTGCTTCTTGGATTCATTATTTGGAATCAATAAGGTGATTTATCAGGTTACTTTAGATACCAGTGCTGCTTCACTCTTAGCCTTATATCAATCCATCCATAACCCCTTTTCCCATTTTGCATATGGGGTAGGGGTGTCACTTCAGCAGCGACAATCATCTCAAGCCAAGGTTTACACCGCTGGGTGGCTATCCCTGCCATGGTAGTTCATTCCTACCACTTACTCGCACATGCAATCACATCTATGGCTAGTTAGAGTGTCTATTCCACCTACTGCGTGTCTTTGGAATGTGAGAGAAAACTGGAGCACCCAGAGGAAAGCCATGTGACTGCAGGGAGGACATGTAGACTCTGCACAGAAGGCACACCAGCCGGGAATCAAACCAGAGAACCTCTTGCCTTATATATATATATATATATATATATATATATATATATATATATATATATATATATATGGGTCACCTTCAGATGCCCGACAACGCGTTTCGCCGACACGGAATCCGACGGGACGAAAACACCGACAACGCAGATGACCGACAAGGGGAGAACCTGACGGACTCGGTAAGTGTGCGATCGAGTGAGGGATTTAGTGTTACGGAGCGGACAGGTAAGTGTGCGATAGTGAGGGACTGTGGGTTTAGGGGTGGGTTAAGTGAGTTAGGGTTAGGGTGCAGGTAGGGTGAGTGTGCGGTAGTGTCAGACCTTTGGGTTAGGGGTGGGTAAGTGAGTTAGGGTTAGGGTGCAGGTAGGGTGAGTGTGCGGTAGTGTCGGATCTTGGGGTTAGGGGTGGGTAAGTGAGTTAGGGTTAGGGTGCAGGTAGGGTGAGTGTGCGGTAGTGTCGGATCTTGGGGTTATGGGTGGGTAAGTGAGTTAGGGTTAGGGTGCAGGTAGGTAAGTGTGCGGTAGTGTCGGACCTTAGGGTTAGGGTTTGGGTTAGGGATAGTGGATATGTTATGTAGTGTACTGTGTTGTTTACGTGTAGTGTGTTGGTGTAATGGTTTTCGGTGTTTTGCGTTGTCGGTATTTTTAGTTGTCGGTCTTTTGGTGTCGGTGATTAGTGTG